>NW_015505783.1:144955-203604 GCF_001515645.1 Sinocyclocheilus grahami
TCCTTTCTCTTTGGAGTGTTACAAGCTCTTGGTGCATAAAGAAGATCTGTAAAGTTGCAAAGACTAAAGTCTCAAATCCAAAGAGATATTCTTTATAAAAGTTCAGAGTCAGCCACACCTACCTAAAACGGCTCGTTCTAACACGCCCCAACATATCTACGTCACTATGTGGGAAGATTTGCATAACGCCGCCCAAATGTTCACGCAAAGAAAGAAGGCATAACTTTTATTCTCGCTGTAGTATTGTTGCCGCCGCCATGTCGTGGAGACACTGTGTTTTTGTGAAAGTGAAACTACTTTGTTTGGTCTTCCAAAAGAGAACGATATCCGCTTCGTCATGCCTAGAGCTGATCCGTGCTGGTCGCTGAGGAAATACATCAACTTCGCGCTGTGGATCGCCGGATCGGCTTTCACCGTGGACGAAGCGGAGTCCAGCCCGGGGTCGTCACGTGTGGATATATTATATTTAAAGGATTTGCCACTGACGATTCAAACGCTAGTTTTGAGCAGTGTAGAGTCGCACTTTTAGTTTGTCATTTCTCCGATCACAAATGCTGACATGGTTTTATGTTTACGCGGCACGATGCAATGCGATGCGTAAAAAGACAGTATAAGTCATTATAATCCATAATTATGTCCCCACTGGATGCAACAAATGCCTCGTTTATGGGTTTTAATGTTTATGTCTCATCGCTCCGGCCTGACGGCATCATCACAGTAGGGTGAGGGGTGTAACATTTCCGACACACGCTTGAGGTATTCGGCCAATCACAATGCACTGGATAGCTGGCCAATCACAGCACACCTCGCTTCTCAGACCGATGAGCTTTGTAAAAATCGACCCGTTTCAGAAAGGCAGGGCATAGAGGAGAAACAATAATATACAGTAGAGGAAAATAATGTTTTTTTTAACCTTAAACCGCATAAACACATTTCATTACACCAAATACACAAAATAATGTTCTTTTTAGCAGCATCATATTGATGAAAGCTTGCTGTAAAATTTATCAGGCAATGCTTTTGACAGGCAATGCTACAAACTAGGAAAAATCTACCATTTTTTTTCTCGATAGGCATCAAAGGCCGTGCTTTTCATATCAGATCTTTAATATCCCTCAAATTTACGGCATGTCAATGATGCAGAGTCTTAATGCACTCTGCGACGGACAAAATGAATGTGTGTCAGGCTCTGGCTTTATGAAGCATCTTTTTCATTTGGACTAGTTCAATCCAATATACCAGCAAGACTTTTAAATGGTCACCGGTGGTATTTGTTTATAAAATCCCTTGTGTGCAGTCATTACTTAAAAATTTATCAGGCAATGCTTTTGACAGGCAATGCTACAAACTAGGAAAAATCTACCATTTTTTTTCTCGATAGGCATCAAAGGCCGTGCTTTTCATATCAGATCTTTAATATCCCTCAAATTTACGGCATGTCAATGATGCAGAGTCTTAATGCACTCTGCGACGGACAAAATGAATGTGTGTCAGGCTCTGGCTTTATGAAGCATCTTTTTCATTTGGACTAGTTCAATCCAATATACCAGCAAGACTTTTAAATGGTCACCGGTGGTATTTGTTTATAAAATCCCTTGTGTGCAGTCATTACTTAGAGCGACACACACACACACACACACACACACACACACACACACACCCATCACCACCGAAACCATTTAGGAGAGAGAAAAATCACTTTTCATTTATAAAACCAATAAACAACCCCCTGACTTCCCCACCGGCAGTTTCCATTTGATTTGACAAACAAACAAATAAATAAATAGGAATAAAAAATGAGTGAATAAATGAACAGAAATAAGAGGAGGTGTAGGACGAGGAGGTTGGAGAGCTGCATGGGGGAAGAGGAGGGGCGCTCAGGGAACGTCTTTGTTGGGATTTGTATCCCAGATGGATGGCTCTTACAGAGCCGCGTATTTATTTTTCTGGGGAGCTACGTGGGAAGATTTGTTATTCCCTGGCGTTCCCTAGTTTTTCACATTGCTCTACATCCCGGCCTCCATATTTCATCTGTACACCCCCAATTCCCAAACATATTTATTTACAAGCTATATTCACCCCCCCCCCCCCCCCCCCTTTTTTTTTTTTTTTTTTTTTTTTTTTTTTTTTCCCTCTTAAAATAGATATCCCCCCCCCCCCCCCCCCCCTCGTTTGCTGTTTCTTTTTTTGTTATCATCTCTCTCTCAATCGGATGCAGGTTTCTTTAGTACGTTCTCTATATTTGTACCTGTTCGACAGGAGAATGTCTGTTTGTGTGTGGTGGTGAATTGATATGAATATGTCCGGTATAATTCTGTCATTTGTGGTTAGTAGAGGAGATCACTTCCCGTGACTCACAGGTCCTGCATACGCAGAAGGGTCATTTAGGTGAAAAAAAGGTATTGTACATTCTCAGTAAAAAGGATACAAACTGGGGTGGCATCTTCTCTAGAGGTACAATTTTGTGCTTTTTTGACACCTAATGAGTGCATGTTAATACATCAATACAGGCACGTATTAGTACCTAAATGGTACATATTCATACCGTGACAGATTTTGTACCATTTTAACGATTTCCATTATTTCATTTGATTATTTAGATAGCTTGCTATTTTTATATTCTTCTCACACTAACTGAAATGTCTGCTAACTATCTAAATTATTTTGCTTGAATTCATTTGTTTATTGTGTGAAATATATATAATGGATGGTATAATGGAATTATCGGTTAGCATAATTTTCATTAAGGTTTATGATCCTGCAGAAATTGGAAGCGATTAGAATATAATTGAGCTTAACTGAGTTGATGTCTTTTTGTCCCCGTATATATTAAAGGTATGTATTAGTATCTAAATGGTACATATTAGTAAAGGTACTGCCCCAGTGATAAATTTTGTACCCTTTTTCATTATTTCATTAGTTTATTTTGACAACTTGCTATTGTTGCGTTCTCGCACTAAATGAAATGTCTGACAACTTTTCAAATTGGCGTAATGGAGTTGTTGGTTAGTATAATTTTCAGGTTGGGCAGTAAGGTTTATGGTCCTGCAGAAATTGGAAAGGACTAGAATATGAATGAGCTTGGCTGAGATTGTTGTTTTTTTATATTTATACATTAAAGAAACATATTAGTATTTAAATGGTCCATTTTGGTACCTTTTTAAAAGTGAGAATGTACCGTATTTCTAAAAACTGTTGTCACAGTAAATGAAGCATGCTTATATGTTTTATACATCTGGAGAAAAATAAATTGTGTATGCGTGTGGGAAAAGCACATGTGTATCTATAACTAATGACTTTGCATTATACAGAAAAGTCAAACTATAGCCAGCGCTATAGACCACTGCCTGACTGCCTCTTACTAACAACATACCAATATTAATCACACATGATAGAGGATGAGGGCTTGCACACATCGTTCATTTCTGTGTGTGTGTGTGTGTGTGTTTGTGTGTGTCCTCACTCTATCCCCATCCCCCTTCCCAAACAACTACATCTTCTATCACTTTGGCACAGATGCACTATGCCGAGTCCAACAGATGCATATTATTGAACAAAAAAAAAAATCTCATAAAAGTATATGAGACAAGATTTATCCTCTTGACTTTAAAATATGAAGAGTGGATTATCCATGAATGCTGAAGAAACCATAACTTTTTAACTCCACCTTCTAACTTTTCTGTAGTGGAGGAAGAGTGAAATTATATGGGTGTGATGGAACATTCCACATTCATATGTGTTGGTGAGGAATGGAGCAAACCATTTGAATTTGTGGGGGAGAATGGAATGCATTCAGACTCCAATATATCAAGGCTAAACGGCCTTGTCTTTGAGTAAGGGGTGAGAAAATATCTTTCTCTCTTCTTCTCCCCCCCCCCCCCCTCCCCCTCTCTCTCTCTGCAGTTATCTGAGAGGAGATAATCTTGTAGTTCAAAGGGTTTCCCACTAAATCACAAGATTATCACAGCAAGCAGGTTTAAACTTACAAATAAAATCATTAAAAAAGTAGCTATGCCAACACATGGATCTAAGCAAAAATGTTTGTTTCTTATATAGTGATGAGTTATATATATATATACTCTTAAAAATAAAGGTTCTTTATTAGCACCTGTGGTTCCATGAAGAACCATTAACATCCATAGAAACGTTCCATTCCATGAAAGGTTCTTTGTAGTAGAAAAGGGTTCTTTAGATTTTTTAAATGTTCTTCATACTAAGGGGAAAAATGATCGCTGAAAAGTTCCTTGGGGAACCAAAATGGTTATTTTATGGCACTGCTGCGCACCTTTATTTATTTTTATTTTTTTAAGAGTGTAGTTGAGATAACATATCAAAGTCTAATACATTTTGAGAAAACATTACCATGTCTTTTGCAAGTTAGCATAAACAAACAAATATACTGGGAATAAAATAAATAAGAAACAAACTAAACAAAACATGAATTACTGACCAAAACAAAACATACGTATGCAAATTACCAACTCAACATAAATAAATAAATAAATAAGAAACGAACAAAACAAAACATGAATGACTGAGCAAACAAAAAATACGTATACAAATGAACAACTCAGCATAAATAAATAAATAAATCCTTGCCCCTGTCCACTCTTCTTTTTAAACATAACACTCCCAAAATCCCCGTCCATGCACACCCCCAGCCCGTCTGTGCCCACCCTCCTCTTCCTCTCTCGGGCTCAGGTCATTCATCACGGGGCAGGAGTGGAGCCCGGGGCCTGCGGGCTGCTGTCAGGTGCTCACATCGGCCCTTTGTGCCGGCCCGCAAACAAGTGTCGGATCAGCAAAAGTCTATTAAAGGCTGGTGGGCTTTTCACAAGCAATTGGCAGCGGGTCACTGACTTCACTGCTCCGACTCTCTGGACCCTCTTTGTGTCGCCGGCGTGCCGTGACAGATCCCGGCAAGATTAATGATTTGTAGCGAGCATTTCTTTTTGACTTCCACCAGCTCTCCTCCTCTTCTGCTCATCCGCCTCCGTCACCGCGCTCTCTGTCTCCCAGCTCAGATTATGCAGCTTTGGAGAGTTTGCGCTTTCCTCTCATTTCCCATCGCTTTCCCTCGCAGCCTGCATCAAGCTCTGGCACAACTTTCTGTCGAGCTCTAGCAGCACTCGCTGAATTTTAATCATAGCAAATATGTGTTTCATTAGCATATTTCTAAAACTCGCTATTGTTTTTCGGAAGTGTTGGAGAGACAGTAAATTGTAGAACGACTACCCTAATTCACACACACTATATAGTGAGATAAGTGCGCTTTAATGCCTCAAATCTGTTCCCGGGCCTCGCTTTTCTATCAACTGATCTTTTTCCCATGTTGAAAATAAACTGCTTTTTATTTTCTTTCTTCGCAGACAATATTAATTTTATGCAATACTATAATGTATCCCCATTTCACTGAATTTTGGATTAGGCGCAACATATAAAGTGCAGAAAAGATAATTTTGCATTACATTTAACTTGTGCAGTACGATTGTTACTGTTGCGACAACATAAAACGTTTGTTTAATCAGTTTTAGTCAAAACCGGCGTAATTTGGGGCTATATTTGCTAAATATCACGAATGATACAAACATCTTGAATTGATAACATAAAGAACGCGCTTTATATTTCACCGCTTTGAGATTTGCTGTGAAATAAACGCATGGTTGTTTTTGTATAATCACACTGAGTGGAAATAAAGTGCGTCCGATTATACGAATAATAAAGCCGATATAATGACCGCTTAATTTGGCACAATGTCAAGCTGGAAAAAGCAGCAATCTAAAATATTGTTTTCCAATCATTTGTATTTTCTAATACCCCTGCGTGCATTCATATAGTAAATTATGTATATTAATAATAAAGACAGTATATAACGATGATTGATGATAATAGGGTGGTGATTATCATGTAGGTCAGACAGAATCCTTAAAGCAGAAATAAACCATAATTCCCTGTCTAATAGCTGTATCCTTAACTTTTCCCTTCATCAGTCATTAAGATAGCATAATTCAAAGCCTCTGTCAAAGTGACAGAGCCGTATTTCATAAAGGCGAGCACTAAACTGTTTTCAACTGAAAAAGGCTGTGATTGGGTTAACAGACGTGCATCTGTGATAATACCGTGCAAAGTAGGCGACTAGTATGTATCTCTTTAATGTTGCACAGTATCAGAACAAAGTGTCCGATGTTGTAATACACTGTCAAAAATAAATTGATGGAAGAAACAGCAATGCATGCAGTTTTGCGAATTAAAATACTATTTCTCTTAAAATGCAATCACAAATAAGCCATTGGTTTGTGGGTAAATAGTGAATTTGTCTCAAACAGTGGAAGTGTGATGTTAATTAAATGTTACTTTTCGAATAAAAAAAAAATTGACTTTTTTTCACGGAACCTGAAATTTATTTATTTATTTATGTATTTATTTATGCATTTATTTATTTATGTATTTATTTATTTATTTATTTATCTGAATTTTGGATTAGGCGCAACATATAAAGTGCATAAAAGATAATTTTGCATTACATTTAACTTGTGCAGTACGATTGTTACTGTTGCGACAACATAAAACGTTTGTTTAATCAGTTTTAGTCAAAACCGGCGTAATTTGGGGCTATATTTGCTAAATATCACGAATGATACAAACATCTTGAATTGATAACATAAAGAACGCGCTTTATATTTCACCGCTTTGAGATTTGCTGTGAAATAAACGCATGGTTTTTTTTGTATAATCAGACTGAGTGGAAATAAAGTGCGTCCGATTATACGAATAATAAAGCCGATATAATGACCGCTTAATTTGGCACAATGTCAAGCTGGAAAAAGCAGCAATCTAAAATATTGTTTTCCAATCATTTGTATTTTCTAATACCCCTGCGTGCATTCATATAGTAAATTATGTATATTAATAATAAAGACAGTATATAACGATGATTGATGATAATAGGGTGGTGATTATCATGTAGGTCAGACAGAATCCTTAAAGCAGAAATAAACCATAATTCCCTGTCTAATAGCTGTATCCTTAACTTTTCCCTTCATCAGTCATTAAGATAGCATAATTCAAAGCCTCTGTCAAAGTGACAGAGCCGTATTTCATAAAGGCGAGCACTAAACTGTTTTCAACTGAAAAAGGCTGTGATTGGGTTAACAGACGTGCATCTGTGATAATACCGTGCAAAGTAGGCGACTAGTATGTATCTCTTTAATGTTGCACAGTATCAGAACAAAGTGTCCGATGTTGTAATACACTGTCAAAAATAAATTGATGGAAGAAACAGCAATGCATGCAGTTTTGCGAATTAAAATACTATTTCTCGTAAAATGCAATCACAAATAAGCCATTGGTTTGTGGGTAAATAGTGAATTTGTCTCAAACAGTGGAAGTGTGATGTTAATTAAATGTTACTTTTCGAATAAAAAAAAAAATTGACTTTTTTTCACGGAACCTGAAATTTATTTATTTATTTATGTATTTATTTATGCATTTATTTATTTATGTATTTATTTATTTATTTATTTATCAATCAGTCAGTTGATCAATCAAATTGTTTGTTTGTTCTTTGCAAAAACAAAAACAAAACAACAACACATAAAACGCGCCAGACTGTTTTGCGCTCTACTCAGGTTTTGTCCACTGGGGGCGTCGTGTTCTTGTCAATCTTTCGGCTTCAGGTTGTGAAGTTACTGACTTTGTGAAAGTGGATCGCTCTCTGATTTCATCCAGCGTCCCCTGCGCGACACGTTTGGTATCAGATCGACTGCACTCGGACTCGTCTGTCTTCTTTTTGCATGTATCAGGGCAATGTGAGTCTAAATATGTGTCTTGATTCCTACATCGATATTACATCAACTGCTGTCCTAGTTTTCGTGCATGTTCATGCATAGCTGTTTCTATCTTAAGAGACGTCTAAGGATACTTTGAAAGACATTTTACGCGCATTTATACGTTGATAATGCTTTATAGTGCAACCACTTTCGTTTATTTTCGTAATTTCACAAGTAGGCTATTTGTATTAAACGAGTATCAAACGCGTCCCATTGATATAATAGGCTACATCACAAGAGAACACCTTTTCATTGGTTTGAGACGTGAATAAAATGTGTACATTGTACTTTCCTTATAAATATGAAATTGCATAACTTTGACTGGTCGTAAGAATGTGACTCTTTCAGATAAGTTGTTCTGTCTTGATATTAGTAACGCTAAATCGGTTCAAATGTTTTTTTTTTTTAGATATATATTCGTGTCTGTTACATATTGATAACCACCTCTCCTAATAGATGATGTATTCTGTTTTCTTCTGTACTCTTCTAGAAAGCAGAGCACAAGCCTTTTCGCAACCGCCCATTACCTGTGTGTGTCCCAAGAGGAGGACGCAGAGCAAACAAGAGAAGAGAGAATCTTTTTTGTCGGTCTGTCTCACTCTCGTTCCCACACACACGCACTGGTCTGATGAATTCATTCAATATCAAATGTGCATTTCCCCCCGAAAGTCTTCTGCAATGTTATGAACTGAAAACAACAAAAACGCACTCGACTAGGCTTGTTCAATTCAAAAGGCATGAATATCTCATACTTATCTTAATGTCCACGGCTGAACGTCCTATGTATGTCCTTATGAGCGGTTAAAAAAAAAGGTAGTCAAAAACAGCATCCTTTCCGAGCCCCAGTACATTTCCGAGGCCTGGGACATTCACCGGCATGCGGTCCACAGCCTCTCCCTTTGACAACTGCTCTATGAAACATCTCTGAGCTGATTTTATTTCTCTTATTCATTCCTAAAAATCGTAGGATGGGAATCTCATTAGGCCAAATAAGCGTGCATCAACACTTTTTCCGCTGTCCATAAGCAAGAGGATCACTTAATAGATCATTAACCACCAATATGCTGCTGACATGAGAGTTTTTCAGCATCTCGTCTCCATTAGAGAGAGAGAGAGAGAGAGAAAGCAGCAGCGGCGAGTCTGAGAGAATCAGAGCGCATGACTGTACGGGCCCGGTGCCGCGTAACGGGGGCCCGGTACCGGCAGACTGAACAGGTCTCCTCGACTGATCTGTGATCTTTTGGAGTGACGCGGTGTGATATCTGGCTTTTAGGGGTTTGTATTAGTAAACATCGATAATATAATTAGGCTAACAGTTATAGTTAAAGTGGAGATGCGATGCAGTGACATGTTCATTTTTTTCATTTTTTTTCAAATTCACAATAACCGACAGAGGGAAAAATAGTGATAGTGGATAAATAATTCGAATACAATTATATATACAACATATATTAAATGTGAAGGATCCGTGTGTATTGGTAAGCGGCGCTTAAACAATATAAACACGTGCATCATTTATTAGTGAATATTGCTGAATAAACTGACTGGACTGATTGTGTCCGTCATTTTTCGCGGGATCATTTCTGCGACTCGTTCGTTCTAATCATACCCGATCAAAGACGACAAGACATGATGTTAAATGGCGAATCTTAAAATTGCATTTTGCGTCAAATAAAAATAGCGAAAATGAAGGGAAGGAGAAAATGCAATTACATGAAGAAAGAAATGCATGTAGGAAATAAGTCTTTGAAAAAGGAATACAAACGATAGTTATTTAGTAGCCTACTAATTAGTCACATTGGCATTATACTTACCAATATTTAAGGCATTATATTTACCACATATTGCATATGACTTGTGCCTATCACAAATAACCAATAGTCTTAAACATAACGCTGTTATGCGTCACAGTGCGTCTTTTACTCTAAGACAACAGTTTTAGGTCTCAGCTTTTCAGTGCACAGTTATGCACACTATTTATTGATCCTCATTATTCCTCACAGTTTCTTCAACTCGCTTATCTTACAGTCTTGACTAGCAGTAGCGCACGAGAGGAGCGCGCGGCAGCTGAGCGCCACATGAGGGCAGCGTTGGGTGAGTTTTCCTGAATCTAGCGTCACCCGCAGCGCAGTTCCAGCCTTTCACATCAGCTCGCGCTGAACATACAAGAGTCAATAAATATCGCAATAACACATACACCTGATGGGTCCTCGTTCACGCCAAGCACCATCCTCATTAACATAATCTACAACGACGACTTTGAATATCTCCATGGTGTTTTGCAATAGCTTATGTATTTTAAGAAATAGTCTATGCTAAGTAATAAACCTTTTCGTTCTTGTAAATGACACAAACACGTATATGTTTGTTTAATTGAGTAATGTTTGCGCAGCGGATAAAGGCTACTATTATCAAGATTTATCGAGAATTGTATTGAAGTAAGCTATTGCGCAAACGTGGGTTGATGCAACAACCTGCTGCTGCATGTCACAGGCTGTATGGTCTATACTTTAAATAAAACACTTGCACAAAGCATCTCAAGGGTTGCTTTCATTTTAAACGCGCAATGAAACTAATTTAGCGCCTATGTGTTGTTTTAAATTCTAATAAAGGGAAAATATCTGGACGCAATAAATGGAGTAAAACTTTTTTTTTTTTTAAGAACGTGACGTTTTGAAAATATGCCCAGTTACAGTATGCTTGACTTTGCATGCAGTACAGAACAAATGGCTTCTCGTTAGGCGCGCACATATCCAATCAGTCAATACAAGAAATACCACTCTCTCTTTCTTCATCCCGTCAGCCGACAACACACAAACAACGATCATTATGCTAATTCTCCAGATCTGATTGGTCGCCAGGATCCCCTGACGTCACGCGCGCGTAGACTATAACTGCGCAGAGGGCTCTGGCGTCCTGCTACAGTCTGAATACTCAGGAGTGAGTGCGAGCTGAACTCTGCGGTGCAGAGCTGGACAAACACAGCACCCATCCACCTCAGCGCTGCTTCACTGGCTTAAGGACATATTTTGGAGTATCCGGGATCGGGACGGGAGCCCTTGTCCGGTACTCATTTTCGTCTTTTATTTATGTTTTGAGTGCAAGCGCGGCGACGGGACAGAGACTTGACTTTCTCCAGTCCTGCCTAAAGACTGCAGCTGTCGCGTCCATATGAGGCAAATGTCTTTCGCAGTGCATTAGTCCAGAAAGTTTTTTTTTAATTATTATTATTTATTTATTTCGCTTTCTCCCGTTTGAACATTTCGAGCGACTCTGCATGCTCCAGTGCTCGAGCGCGTCGCGTTCGGAGACCCATCCAGAAAACTGCATGCGCAAAGAGGGGGAAGAAAGGCAAAAGTCGGGTTTCGCGACGCTGGTGAACACTTTGCTGAAGAACAGGGACACGATGAGCGCCGATCTCGCCATGGGGCCCGAGCTGCCCACCAGCCCGCTGGCGTTGGAATATGTCAATGACTTTGATTTGATGAAATTCGAGGTGAAGAAAGAGGCCATGGCGGGGCTCGACCGCTCCAACATACGGCAGTGCAATCGCCTCCAGCCGCAGGGCTCCGTGTCCTCCACTCCGATCAGCACCCCCTGCAGCTCGGTGCCGTCCTCCCCGAGCTTCAGCCCCACGGAGCAGAAGAACCATCTGGAGGAGCTGTACTGGATGCCCAGCGGCGCGTATACGCAGCAGATCGATCCGCAGACGCTAAGCCTGACGCCCGAAGACGCGGTGGAGGCTCTGATCGGTGCCACGGCGCACGGCCATCCTCCGCCCCCTCATGTGCAGCAGCAGTTGCAAGCAGGAGGCTTCGAGGGATACAGGGGAGCGCACCATCACCACCACGGCCATGCGCAACAGCAACAGCAGCAGCAGCACCACCACCAACACCAACACCAACAATACGGCGCGATCCCCCATCACCAAGATGACATGCCAGGTCACCAGCATCACCACCACCTGCACCACCACCACAGTCAGGACCCCGACAGCCCCTCTCCTACCTCGCCTGGGTCCCACCAGCAGCTCCACCACCGTCACCACCACCACCACCCCGGCCAGCAGGGTCACCACGGCGCGGGGGGCGGCCTGAGCGTGGAGGACCGCTTCTCCGACGACCAGCTGGTGTCCATGACCGTGCGCGAGCTGAACCGTCACCTGCGGGGCTTCACCAAGGACGATGTGATCCGCCTGAAGCAGAAACGCCGGACCCTGAAGAACCGGGGCTACGCGCAGTCGTGCCGCTACAAGCGCGTACAGCAGAAGCACGTGCTGGAGAACGAGAAGACGCATCTCATCAACCAGGTAGAGCAGCTCAAGCAAGAGATCAACCGGCTGGCCCGAGAGAGAGACGCCTACAAACTCAAGTGCGAGAAACTGAGCGGAGCGAACGGGTTCCGCGAGGCAGGATCCACGAGCGACAACCCGTCCTCTCCAGAGTTCTTCATGTGAGTGTGTGTTTCCTATGCCTGAGAGACTCTGCGCTCATTCAGATAACAGCAGTACTCACAGTAGAAGAATAATCCACAAGAAATAATAATCTCATATGTAATCATCGCCACCGATCTTGGCAACTAAAATGCGAAGAACATGTTAGAATGTTTTCTGGGAAATGTAGATTAGCTGCTTGTAGTAGGACTTTCAGCCCTTTCGTAGAGATCTCACAACAAAAAGAAAAGCGAATAACTGGCTTTTGTATTTAGGATAACTTCAGATAAAACCTTCTTTCCATCATCTGGTTTGTTCTCGGTTGTTCAGGAAAAAGAAAGTAATAATAAAAAAATGTTTGTGCTGAGCGGGGACAGAAACTTTGGACTTTTTTCCCACTTGGCCAGAAAAGTTGAGAGCGCCACAATATGCAAAACCTCCCTTTCTTCTCCTGCGTAACCCGCCCGAGTGAGGCGACAGGGGGAACTTTATGCAACATCTCATTGGTTTATTGCCTGCTTGGTTATATATAGATATATATGTAAAAAAAACAAAAAACAAACAAACACATAAATCTGCATTAAGATATTAATCCTGCATGCTGGACATGTATGGTAATAATTTCTATTTTGTACACTCTCTTTCTTTCTTTCTTTCTTTCTTTCTTTCTTTCTTTCTTTCTTTCTTTCTTTCTTTCTATTCATTATGTATCATAAAGAGCATGTTTTTGATCTTAAGCTCTTTTTTTGGGGGGGGATATGAGACTGGCTCTCCGGTCGCTCATTGTATGGGTTCATTTGGACTTGTAAATATATGCAACAGCAAACCTACAAACCGATATCGAAGAGCTGATTGTTTTCCAAACGTTTCTGATTAGCTTCATGTTTTGGGAATGGATTTCCAGTAACGGGCATTTTGCAGTTGCGTTTAAAGCAAGCAAACTTTGTAAAAGAAGCGCACTTTCTGGGGTAATGATTTTGGTATTGGCAGAATATTTTGATTGTTTCTTTGTTTGAGCAGAAACCGCCTTTGAGGAAGACATACCGCGCACGCACATTTAGTCATAGGTGAATTTAAAGCACGCCTTTCATTTGAACTGGTGCTCATAGTCTCACGTCTAGTTGTAGCAAGACACAAGTGTGTGTGTGTGTGTGTGTGTGTGGTTTCTTTCTTTTTTTCTTCTTCATGCAGGCTGTTGCATAATCTATTGCTATTCTATAACATAAGCAATACTTATAGGTCGTATATTTTTTGATGGGTAGGATTCCAACGAACGGGCACACTTCCATCGACATTTTGTTGAGCTATATGAGCTGCCAACATTTCAAACTCTAGTTATTATAATCCAGCTCGAGGGTGTAGGCTTCCTAAATCAGGGGTTTGTGTATTATTGCCTAACATGAAAACTACGCATGCATTTCAATGGAGAGTTTCAATGGTCGATGTTAAATGTTTTCCTTCATTTTTTTTTCTGCCGGTCAGTAAAAAATAAGGGATTCAGGTTCTGCATAATCTCAAAATGAAAAAAAAAAAAAATTATATGTCTCATGTTATTGTTCTATTGTTTTTTTTTGTTTTTTTTTAACTACGCATGCATTTCAATGGAGAGTTTCAATGGTCGATGTTAAATGTTTTCCTTCATTTTTTTTTCTGCCGGTCAGTAAAAAATAAGGGATTCAGGTTCTGCATAATCTCAAAATGAAAAAAAAAATATATATATATGTCTCATGTTATTGTTCTATTGTTTTTTTTTTTTTTTTTTTTTTTTTTTTTTTTTTTTTTGGTTTGTTTTATTATTATGTCGAGATTCTGGTTCTGCTGGCCAGATGCATAGTTTTTATTTTAATGATTAAATTAACAAGCTGTCAGATCATATTGAATAAGCATGGTGCTTGCATCTAAGAAATATTGTTAAAAAGTCATGCATTTACCAATCTTTTTGGTTTATTACTGATTCAACTGTGTTGAAATCAAATGTAAACTGCAGCAGCGGGTTGTTGTTTTGTTTGTTAATTTCATGTATTATGAGGGGATCAATTTTCAAATCTGTTTATATAAATGGAAAAAAGAATAGAGTTCAATTCGGACTGTTCCATTCAGGCTGGTTTCTGTTTCGTTTTTGCTGTTTTTGGAAGAAATGGTTTCCTATTTTGCTTATTAAAGTCAGTGAAATGGCATTGATTTCGTAGCCACTCATTTTATGCGTCAATTCCTGTGTCTGTCAAAATTACGCAACATTCCGGCTTAACTGTATGCCGCATTTTTATCACGCATCACTGCGTTCCAGTAATCAATTAGTTATCAATCAACCTTTATTGAAAATTTGGCAGAGGAACGATATTTCCGTGGGGTTGTTCGAGCGGGTGGTGTCCTGCAGACTGTCTCTCGCTGAACTTTGAGCTCAAACGACCCACATGCAGAAATGCGCTCTCGCTGATAACGCCGGGACTCGTATTCGAGGGTTAAACTGGCGTTTTATTTAAACAGAATTACATATAGACCATTACGTGGTAAGAAAAAGATTAAAAAATAATAACAAATCAAAGACACGTCTTCTTTTTCAGAAGTTGAAATGCTTTTTTATTAGTTTATAGCGGGTTACTTAAACAGGCTATGACATACAAGGATGTTTTAGACTATTTTACATAATTTGAAAAAAAAGAGAACATTGAAGCTAAAAGCACTCTCGCTCTCTCTTGGTGTGTGTTTAGGCCTTCAGTTGTGTTGCGCCCTGCAGGATCTGCAGCGCATGCAGAAATCCGGCGCGCACGTGTGCTCGGTAAAATGAGATCTTTGACCTTGCGCTCAAAGCCCAGACTGTGGGAACAGGACAATTAACCCTTCCGACACCCGACACAACAAGCAGTTTCAAACTTATTTAAAGACTAGTCTGGATATCTGCTAATATTTATATATATATATAAATTAGGCGCATTCGGTTATAGGCCGGTGTGATAACACGCGGACAATTCTAAACAGATATAGTATGTATATATGTAACTACACTCTGAGAAATACTGGGTTGTTTCAACCCAATGTTGGGTCAAATATGAACGAACCCAAATGTTTGGTTAAAACGCTCATTTAAAAATGTAACCAAAATTTAACCCAACAGTTGGGTTAGTCC
This sequence comes from Sinocyclocheilus grahami, assembly GCF_001515645.1. Lineage (NCBI taxonomy): Eukaryota > Metazoa > Chordata > Actinopteri > Cypriniformes > Cyprinidae > Sinocyclocheilus > Sinocyclocheilus grahami. The sequence goes on from NW_015505783.1 coordinate 160,344, forward strand.
ATATTTGACCCAACATTGGGTTGAAACAACCCAGCATTTTTTAGAGTGTATAGTTTACTCTCATAGTGCAAAGTTCTTACTGAGAGATTATTTTGAATCAATGCATACCTTAAAATCCTAACTGTGAAAAAGCTATCGAACATTTCCATATTTTTGCCTATATAAAAAATAGATAGCGTTCAGTATTGTCTCTTGTCTTGTATGCCGATAATAATAATAATAATACAAAAGCTCCAGAAAGTAGACATCCAGTTAAGCACTGATTTCTAACTAACATCATTCCATGTTAAAGAGGATTCAGAAATGGATGAACGTTTGGCTATACTAGCGCCCAGCACATATGGTCTTTACAGTAAGTTAAGCCTGTTTTGAGAGCTTTGCAGCTCTTGTCCAGAGCACGAGAGAAGGACAAGGGAGAGTGTTGTTAGGATTTCCTGACGGTTTTCAGTTTCTGGTGTCAGAACATTATCTGCCATGTGTCTGCACAATCTCAAGGGCAGGGCAAAAGTATAGCGAGGCCTGAGCCAAGAGCACAGCTCCCACAACAACCTATATTAAAGACCACATTATTGCCCAATAACCCACCCGTAATAATAATAATAATAATAATAATAACATTACTGACTGTATTCATAGAAGACATGCAGTGCAAAGTGTTTATTTCATAATTCTTGTATTTTATTGTGCTCATGCAGTACTAGTGATGTAAGCAGTGAACGCTGTTATGGGAATATCAATTAAAATGTGCTGCAATTAGATTTCATCGTTGTAAATATCGACAGAGATAATTGCGCAGTCAAAAAAGGAACATGCATAGACCAAGCTTTTACATTCTCCTTAGGATTAAATGTTCACGTATTATGAAATTTCAGTGTCAAATGGAAAAAATCAATTACACTCACTGTTGCTTTTGTTCAATAAGCTCGCAAATTGTTATTGATTCTAATCGTTAGCATCTTCTGTACACTGTAGAGTGGAATGCTGTTTCTTGATTTTTTTACATTTTTTATTATATATTCCTCTTTGCGCAAAGATACTGCATGCAAAGAAAAGAGCAAAAGAAGGAAGGGAAAAGAGTAAAAGTAAGTAGAAGGGTATGAGTATGATAGAATGTGAAACGCATTGACGTACTGACCCCAGTGCACTTGAAAGCCCTGAGACCCGAGTGCTACTGGCATGACTTTCAAGTACTTGTGTAGAACAGGTGTACACGCAGAATATGCATGCACAAATTCTGTCACCGAAGACTGACGGAAACACGCACAGAATTGTAATGCAACGGCGGCATGCATATCAACAGTCATGCAATCAGATCACATACGTGCACGCACGCAGATTTACACAGCATTACAGATGAAGAGAAACACATACATTCTTCCACCCTAACTCATAACAGCATACACTATCTGTCATACGTAACTAGAGAGAAGACCTCACAAATCCATACAGCCTCACCTCAGACTGTCAGATGCTGCTATCAAAGGAGATTTCACTAATCGTCCTCGCGCCAAGGAGAAGCTCGAGCTTAACATTGAAGCGTCAACACTCACCACTTTTGCTTTGTCTTGTATTTCAAATATTTATATATCAGTTTCCCTTCACAGGGCTATTATATGTCGCTCAGAAAGTATGGGTCAGACTGCAAAGTTACACGCTGAAATTTAGAACTGATGCTATAATAGTTATGGACACTTGCATTTTTTTATTTTTAAATTTTTTCAGAAAAAGTGGCATCTTTTAGGGTTTTGAACACATCATAGGCCTAATTTCTAAAAACCACTGATGGTTGACTGTGTCAACGTTATAACAGTGTTTATAACATATTTATGACAATGCATTGTTGTATAATAAAACATTTTGATGTGCTGAAAAAAAATGCTTATTCCAAATAGAACATTCAGGTTAAGATAATCACAAGCTGTTTGCATGGAAATTTATTATTCAGATTGTCTTAGTTTGGATAATCGCATGCATATGCAAAACTAGTAAATAAATGGCTGTTCTGGTTTCAGTTCAGTGTAATTCTAATCTGAATTTCAGGAGGAAGAATTCAAACTGCTATAAACATTTCATTCATAACACGACTTGAACAACAGGATTCAACTGTACAATTTCTAGTTCCATGGTATCTTACCACTTTCTATATGTCTTGGTATCTCACCACTTGTTAAATTCTATTTATATTCTCATTCCTCATCTTGCACTAACTACAATATTTACCTTGGTAGCATGCATCCGGTACACTCGCTCTGGTTTACAGACTTTGCTGCACATTTAAAAAGAGGCATTTATATAATATATAAACCAATGACTAGCTATTTCAAGCTGTTTGCTAATTGCGCTCTCAGGTTTACATCTGGACAGCTGAAAGAGCTGCTGATCAATTGCAACATGAACATCGTGTTTTCACGAACAGTCTACAGACAACCATCAAAGATTAGAAAGTGACGTGTGCATACATTCGTACTTCCAGTATGTAAAGCCATGACTCCAGCAGTTTTCCAGGGAAGTTACTTTTACAGGAAGACCAGACATTCATCACGGGAAAACACCTTTTCCTCACTCAACCATTCCGGGAGAAAGTTCCTCTCTGGCATAAGCATGAGCGATGCCAAGCCTGGGCATCCAGGTCCAATTTTTTAATTTTTTTCCTTCACCTTGTCTTTACCTCTAGGTTTTCATACTTGGCCACCATTTTTTGTAACCAGGAAATATCATTTGGAGCTTTAATTCTGGCCTTCAGATGTAATCTCACTAGTCAAAGTTTTGACTATTGGCATAAAATGTATATTGCAGTTATTCTGTATGTCATTTAAATTATAGCACAGTGATGTGTTCTGCAGGCAACTCTGAAGAAATTAGAAGAAACCGTGTGTTGACTTTGGTCAGAATTCTCCTCTTTATTTTCCAGAAGTAATAAGTACCAATTATTTCGGAGATATACTGTAACTCAAAACAGTGAGTGAATTTACAGCTGTGCTAGATTAATTTATTGACAAACTTTAAAACAAGAGCCCGGGCCACTTGCAGGTTTTTCTTTTTTTTCTTTGAACCATGCAAAATGTGACAATTCAAACAAACTCATTTATATTGGGACCTTTTTTTTTTAGCCACCATAAAACTGAAAATTGTATTTAATAATAATAATAATAATAATAATAATAAAAGATTCATTTAAATGTTGAACTAATGTAAATTTCAACTTTTGAGTGCATGTTCCAGTATTATATAAAGGACATCATAGATGTGATAATCAATGGAGTAATTGTTTGAATTTGGATTTGACTGATTTATTAACTGATCCACTGATGCTCATTCATTCATTCATTCCGAAGCAAATCCTTCTCTAAGTTATTTTTTGGAATACAACGTGTAATGATCTGCTTTATGCACTTTGTGCTGATGAAGGTGGCACCCTCTCAGTCTCTTTTCACACTAGTTTGTTGCATGTGTTTGTGTTTGAGGCTTTGTGTTACAGGGAAACATGCTCATCGCCATCAACATCTGCGAGTGTTTTGGAGGTACAAAGCTTCAAGACCAATTAAAGAAAAAGAAAGCAAGAGCTCTACCAACACAGACGCATAAACACTGATCTACAGGAACAAACCTCAACAAGTTATCCACTATAAAGTTTTCCATTTGATCTTAAACTTCTACGTCTAAAGGACATATATGTAATAGATTTTACATGTATGATACATTCTGATTAGATAAGCTGAAGAAGTTAATATTGAGTAACTTACAGTATAGACATATCATTTCCAGAGGTTTGTCTGATTTTGTTCCATCAATACAAATCGTTCCAAATGAAGTCAAAAATGCTTCATTCTCTGAACAACACAAACTAGTGGTGGTGTTTTGTTCTTGAATGAATATGTGTTTTGAACAAATTAGTTGAGTAAATTATTCAATGATTCGTTAACACAGATACACCTACAGGCGTAACAATGTTACCAGATCACTGACAAAACCCCACCATTATGTTATTATTATGTATCATGTATTTAAGATGTGTGTGTGTGTGTGTGTGTATACTGTATATAGTTGTCATAGCACAAAGAGGCCAATCTTCTTGGCACAAAAAGCCCCCTTCACTCTTAAAAATAAAGGTGCTTCACGATGCCATAGAAGAACCTTTTTGTCTAAATGGTTCCATAAAGAACCTTTAACACCTGAAGAACCTTTCTGTTTCACAAAAGCTTCTTTGTGGCGAAAGAAGGTTCTTCAGATTATAAAAAGCTAAGAAAGAAGTGATTCTTTAAAGAACCTTTGACTGAATGGTTCTTTGTGGAATCAAAAATAGTTCTTCTATAGCATCTCTTGAAGAACCTTTTGAAGCAACTTTATTTTTAAGAGTGTTGGCCAAACTTTTACAGAATGTTTTTGATATTATTCCTATGGCTAAAGCCAGTGCTGGGTAGTAACTGATTACATGTAATCTGGATTACATAATCAGATTTCAAAAATTAGTTAAGTACTCTTAATTATAGTACATTCGGGAAGTCTGGACACAAATATTTTAAACTTGGAATACTTTGGGAGTGTAATGTCATTGTTGTTTTCATGTTTATTCATGTTAGTTCATGTAATGCGGGAATGCCCAAATGTTTTTGTCAGCTAAACCCCTTAAAATAAAATATTTTCTTGAAATATCTCTGAGGAAGTTAATATTTCAATAATTTAATATGTTTAAAGTTCCCTGATGTTGGTTAATAGTCACATAGACATGCAGGTAGACATATAAAATACTTATATTTTTAGTTTTCAATTGAAATCAAATAAAACTATATTTGTAGGATTTTTTTAAAGTTTAAATTATGTGTATTCTACATTTTTAAGATTTGATTAATTAGATTTTTATAAGCTTACTATTCACTAATCACTCTTTATCAGCTCACTAAAGTAATGTTTAATGAATTTTATGATGTTTATACATACATATATTATTCTTTCTTATATCAGTTTGGTTTTTTATATCAGTATGGCACTTTTAATGGTAAGTTTAAAACAAGTTTGATTTTAAAAAGTAATCTAAAAGTACTCTAAAAAGTAGTCAGAATACATTACCTAAAATGGGTAACCCAGATTACGTAACTAACTCCAGTTTTCATCATGTAATCATGTAATCTGTAATCTGTAATCAGTAACAGACTACAATTTGTAAGTAATCTACACAGCTCTGGTTAAAGTTCTTCCAAATAAACTGATGGTCATCTTAACCCATTTTACCCTAGCATTTGCTTGTTAGTTTGGCTAATTTGAGCCGAAACTTTCCAACACCTATAGCAGGGCAGAGCGCTCTCATGATCATGGATGTCTGTGTGAACAATAATCATGTACTGACCTCAGCCTCAATATGTGTTCAGTAGCCAGGACAAGCGGGATTGACCTGAATTGCGCATGAAGTTTGGGCAGATTGTGATTACACATGGGGGAAAGATTAAAGAGATTATGCTATTTTGGAGGATTATGAAAAGTAGATTTTTCCCCCCAAACTAATGAGCCCTGCGCACAGCACTGCACAACCCACAGCACTGGTCAGACAGTTAAAGGGTTAGTTCACCCAAAAATGAAAATTAATCCAAAAATTACTCATTCTCAAGTCATCCTAGGTGTATATGACTTTCTTCTTTCAGACGAATCCAGTTGGAGTTATATTAAAATTGTCTTTAATCTTTCAAGCTGTTTAATGCCACTCAGCAGGTGTTGCGTGCATCAGTCCAAAAGAAGTGAAATAAAAATCGCCCATCCATTAAAAAAAAGTGTCTCACACGTCACCGGGGGGGTGAACAAAGACCTCCTGTAGCAAATCGATGCGTTTTTGTTAGAAAAATATCCATATTCAAAACGTAATAATCACTTTAATGTAGCTTGTGCCAACAGTTGTACACAGAAGCAGCTCCGGGCGGATGACGTATGAGGGCAGCGTTGCGCATGCGCCGTGATAACCAGCGTTTGTTAACAGGAGCAAAGGAAGCAAAGTTTCCTTACTTTAGCAAAGGAAAACCAGTCTCCTTGGCTTATATCGAAATCCTCCGACATTCTTTACAAATCCTCGTTTTGTACTTCTAATTCGTGACCGTTGTCTTGTTTTGATCTCTCAGCTGCGCTTCCGCGTTCATCACTTCTGAGCGGCGCATGCGCAACGCTGACCTCATACGTCATTCCCCCGGAGCTGCTTCCGTGTACAACAGTGAGCGCAAGCTGCATTAAAGTGATTATTACGTTTTGAATATGGATATTTTTCTTACAAAAACGCATCGATTACCTACAGAAGGCCTTTGTTCACCCTCCGGTGACGTGTGAGACATTTTTTTTTAATGGATGGGCGATTTTTATTTAACTTCTTTTGGACTAATGCATGCAACACCCGCTGAGTGCAATGAAACAGCTTGAAAGATCAAAGACAATTTTTTATATACCTCTGACTGGATTCGTCTGAAAGAAGAAAGTCAAATACACCCAGGATGACTTGAGGGTGAGTTATTTATGGGCTAATTTTCATTTTTGGGTGAACTAACCCTTGAACAGGTGTCAAAAGCACAGCAGCATTCCAACCAACACATACACTCTTAAAAATAAAGGTGCTTAAAAAGTTCTTCACAGCGATGCCATAGAAGAAGCATTTTTGGTTCCACAAAGAACCATTCAGTCAAAGGCTCTTTAAAGAATCATCTCTTTCTTACCTTTTTATAATCTGAAGAACCTTCTTTTACCACAAATAACTTTTTGTGAGACAGAAAGGTTTTTCAGATGTTAAAGGTACTTTATGAAACCATTTAGACAAAAAAAAGGTTATTCTATTGCATTGTGAAGCACCTTTAGTTTTAAGAGTGTATGCAGCATTACACAGCCATAAAAAAAAAATCGGCACTAAACAAATCGATCAACAACTATCAACATTCTAGATCAGCACATATTAATATTTTTCACATGGTAAAGTTAAACTCATGACAAAGTTTACTTATGTTCTTATATCACTGTAGGGAGCAACAGCATTTGAAAACAGCAACAGTGCAACGCAATGCACTTTGGAATGCTTTATCCATTCTGAAATCCTGCTATCTAAAGTGATGTAACAGCACCAACTGGTGAATCAGTTCTGTCTCTAGTTGATGTATTGGGGTTGCGTCGAGTAGTTGTGGGTCATGCTTTTGCATGAAGAGAACGAGAGGAGAATTTGGAATTGGGCGAAAGGGAAAATAAAGTGAACATACGGGCTAACATTCTTGTGCTCTGAAATTAATTTTGCATAAAGCTCTTGTGTATCATAACTGTGTGATTTGACATGAGTAACATCAACCGTTCGCAGCTAATTTTGCACTGTAAGCAGAGTTGAACTTTATGCAAATGAGTAGTCCTCCTAATGCAGTTTGATGGTGCTGACGCCGACTAGAAACCAACAGCACAGCAGCTCCAAACCGAGCTTTTATCCAAACCAATCAGAAGTGTGGGATGTGAAGTGAAAAAGACTAAAGGTGTGGTCTCAATAGCAAAATCTTGCCAAAAGTTCGACAAAATTTCAGGACGAAAAAACGTCCAGTGTCTATTGTCAATAGTGTATTGTAACATGATTTTGTTGCAGGGCTGAATCCTTGAACTGCTTCTGAATTGGTTGTTCTTGCTGTTAGGAGGTCTGATAAAGAGATGCATCTGGAGGAGTTAAAAAGGAGGGACAATGTAGTGCTACTCTCTCACCCAGTGTCTCTACCAGCTCTCCTGGGAAGAGGAATAGACTCAAGAAAAAGTGTGTCTGCCAGAGGCCAGCAGAGCTCTAATCAAACAGCACTGTGTTAGCGCAAAAACCGTGGGGTAAAAATATCCACCTATTTATACGCAGTCAGGAAGGGCTCCCCTCTCAGAGTTTGCAGAGAACAGCGCAGCTACTCTGTGAGCCCTGATCCTGGAGGACAGACGTGTTCAAGTGAACGTTTCGGTTACGCCACGAAGAGCTGGAGCATGTCAGAATCCTTAATAATAGGATGTCATGCTCTCCTCTGTTCTTGTGTCAAACCTCATGCTCTGCTGAGACAGACTTCCTCATTCTTTGCGGGCCCAGAAACGTTCATGTTTTACATGTGAAAACAATTGCAATCATTAAATGAACTCTTATGAACTCAAATTATTTTAACATGTTTTCTGGGCTAATCAAAAGCTTGTTTGCAGACGTAATTGAAGCTTTAAACTTCTATTGTGTAATAAAGAAGTTATGGAGTTTACAGTAAGGTGTGGTGAAGGATAATATCATTGTTTTGACCACTGTAAAAAAATGCAGAAGAACAAAGTACAGTAGAATAAAATCCAGTGTATTTCTACAGTATGTATATTAATCGGGACACCTCAGCTTGTAGACAGTCATTGCAAATATGTTATATAAAATATAGATGAAATCATAAATTAGTTTACTCAGTTGCTGGTCCCCATTGACTTTAGTAGTGTGAAAAAAAAATACTATGAAAGTCAAGGGGACCATCAACTCTTTGCTTACCCACATTCTATTTGCTCAGTTGATGTCACAAACGTGTTCATAAATTGTGTTAAATGTGTCCTTTTAGTTGATTTTAAGGGTTCCACAATGTACGCAAACTGCATTCTCATGAACGTGTTTGTTAATACTGTATCTCTACACATGAACATGCAGAGAGCTGTGAGTGTGTGTCCATGCTGCCTTGTCCTGTTCTGGGTGAAAGTGTTCTATCCTCAGTCACAGAGGACGAACAAGGGAAATATTTGTGGCAGAACTGTGGTCAGAGAGAAAGAGTGGGGAAAAAAAGAGTAAAAAGAGGGAGTGAAACTGAGAGTTTGGAGGGAGGAGAGAGTGAGAGAGTGTCCCTGTTTTATAATGAAGGTGTGTTTGAATATGTATCCATATTCTTTTTTAAACGGCAGTCTCCGAATTTTCTATTTTCACAGCATGCTACTAGTATTCAGCATGTTCAGATGTCTAATACTTTTTATTTTAAGTTTTTGTTTTAATTGTATTAATTTATTTATTTTGTCATACAAGATCACAGTTTTTAAACTTATATATAGATATATATATATAGATATACTGTATATATAGAGAGAGAGACCAAAATAAATACCAAAAAAAGTTTTTGTTTACATAATATATGTGTGTGTTCTGTGTATATTTATATAAATACATTCACATGCATGTATATATTTAAGAAAAATATGTTATATTGGTACATTATATATATGTTTATATAATATAAACTATATAAATATAAATATATACATGTAAATATTTTCTAGATATATACTGTATATGTGTGTATTTATATATACAGAATAAATATGCACAGTACACACGCACATATTACACTTTTTTTTTATTATTAACTTTTATTTTGGATGCGATTCATTATTTGACAGCACTAATATATATATATAAATATAAAGATAAGACAGGGAAAACTTTCTAGACAATGGACATGCTCCCAAACACACACTTATATCATTCACACTCACAGCGGAGCTGTTGCAGATGAGATGGCGTGTGTAATGACACACTGGTGGGAATCTGCCGTTGCATGTTAATTCTTCCTTCACGCTTGCCTTGACGAAGACAGAGACTCTAATTGAAGCTAAACAAACTGCTGACCCAGAGCACAGCTCAAGGTCCTATCCACACACACACACACACACACACACACACACACAAGCACACACAGATACACACATGCACCATCATGCATATGCATTCCTGTACATTCCTCTGTATAGTAAGCATGTCACCATGCAAACAAAGCAACATATAGATGTGCATGCACATAAGCAGAAGCAGTCTGGGTGACACAGTTTAAGAGGGAGTGTCCTATGTTCTTTTCTATGATTTTACTATACGAACATCTGCACATGCGCATGCAATGCATGTACACACATCATGCTTCAGCCTGTACACACATATTCTGGTATATGCATGCCAGCATGTCACCATGCAAACAGTTGCAGTTGTAGAGAGAGTCATAGTTGTTATCTGTTAGTAATGCATGCACATGCATTCATCATACATGGACCAGCCTGAACAAACATGTTTTTGCATATGCATGTTCCTTTGTAAGCACTTTACCATACAAATGCAGTGACACATAAATGTGCATCAACAAATGCAAATGCAGACCTGCAGAACTACTGACTAGGTGACACAGCTGTAGAGAGAGTGTACAAGAATGTACCACAAATGCATTTGCACACACACACACACACACACACACACACCAGGCTGTACATGCATTTTCTAGTATATTCATGATCCTTTGTAAACATGTCACCATGCAAATACAGTGACTGTACATACAGTAAGTGTACATGCACAAAATAAAAAAAAATTAAAACATAAAGTTGATTTCACCATGAAAAAAATGCACAGCACGCAATGCATGCACATACACACATGCACCTGTACACATATCTTCTGGCATGTGCATTCTTCTAAATTAGCATTACATCATTCAAATGCAAGTATACATAAATAAGAATGCAAAAATACGAATGCAGGCCTATATGATCTCTGCATAGCTGATGTATTTGTTTTAACCCTAATGCATTCATACCATAGACTGTATAAAAACATGGACGTAGTGTCCGTGACGTCACCCGTAGTTTTCTGAAGAGCGTTTTTGAAGCTCAAAGTGGGCGGAGCAGGCCGTCGCCATCTTGGCAGCGCGTCACTCCCGGATAATAGAAAATGGGCAAAAAGGTGGCAGCTGGTTGCTGAAGCCACACCCACCTAGCTCGACGGCAGGGCAATCCACCTGTCACTCAAGTGGCCACGCCCTTAATTATACAGAACTTTAAGGCTTAATACAATTTAAACGGATGAGTTATAAAAAAATTCACCCCCCTCACAGTTGTCATGAAGGGCAAAATTAGCTATATAGACCAAAATAAATTTTTGAACCAGGCTGTAAACGTTTTTTTTCTGCTGGAAAGTTGGCCATTTTAACATGGGGAGTCTGTGGGATTGACTCCCTTTTGCAGCCAGCCTCTAGCGGCCAGTTGACGAATTACAGTTTAAGTCACTTCCGTGTTGGCTTCAAGAGAGAGAGCGGGAGGTTGCCGCTTGATTCATACACATGCATGCAGTTGCTTGCACATAGACACATGCAACAGCCTGTACGCACATATGGAAGGAATTGAGAGGTTTAGGGGGGTGTTTTTAAAAAGCTTTTTTTTTTTTTTTTTTTTTTTTTTTAGCTCAACAGCACCATCATGAAACAAAACACCCTTTCTGTTTTTGCGCACTGTGGATGAAAGAAATTCATACGGGTGTGGAACAACATAAGGTTGAGTAAATTATGACAGAATTGAAGTCCCCTTTAAACTATCCCTTTAAGGAAATTCAGGTTGAACTTACACAGTTAAAAGTCATTTAACTAAGGTGTTAGTAAGCTCCTCTTTAAAGAAAATAAAAACATCTGTCTGAACATCTGTCGGTGTTAAATAGCAGTCATTATTTCGCTATTAAGACAGTAAAAGCCTGATCTTAATGGCCTGGTAATGACAACATGTTCATTGCAGTATAAGCGAGATCAGACTGCGGGGTGTTAGCAAACTTTTGGTCCATGATTATGGGCAAAAATCTTTACTCTCTGCATCCCATCGCTTCTTTTCCGCTCTCTAATGTTTATTCTTCTCCCATCCTTCTATTTCTCATTCTGTTTTTCCTTTCCATTACCCCCATATCTCTCTGTACTTCCCCTCCGGGTGCATCTCTCCTCAATAACCCGTCTGACCTGTTCACAGTCTGACGCATGCACATGCTGCACACATTCACACAAATCATGCACACGGCTGCCTACAGGATCCAGAAAAAAATGGACAATAAATAAATAAAGAGAGATAAAGAGAATATGCATTGCTGTGACTCTAAGGCCAAAGAAACTTCAACCAGGGTTTCTCAATAGAAAAGTTTTACACATCACAGACAGTGAAAGAGTGACTTGCAAGCCAGAGACTTTCAAAATTATATTCTTAAATGAGCAAACTCACACTGAAGGGTGCCTCGTAGAAGGAAATGTTTCGAGGGGATTCATTCACTGTTTTGTTGAACAAATATACTGCATAGTGTTTCCTTCCCACCATGGAGAGGTATAAAAAAAATTATAAAATATTGCTCCAGTTATCTTGTATCAGAATCACCTCTTGTTGCCATTTGTGATTGGTTTTTATTCCTTCAGTCTCTCTCTCTCTCTTCCTCTGTCCGTCTGCATATGGATCTATTATTAGTGTCGTCTTCCCTGGGGATTTCAGCTGCTAAACTCCATATTCATGAGCCATCACTTGTGGGATTATCATAGAATGATCCGCTTTGGATGCAGATGGAAACCTGCCACAGACACACATGAGCACTCACACACCTGCATGTGCTCTTCATGCATGTGTCTACACGTGATCATCTGCACATGCACGCTAATGCTGCTCCTGAACTAATTAACACCATTTCAGTTCTTTAACTAGCATTCAGTTGCTTAATAGTACACTTATTTTGCCTTTAGGGGGTGAAAGCTGTCTTGAAGAACAGTTATTTAAACCTCCTTAAAAGTGCTAACTGAAAGCGTAAATATGTAAGTAAATAAATAAAATATGAAACATTTTAAACAAAACTAAAAAAGATGCCTCGGCAAATAACTGAAATAAGTTTAAGTACTAAAACAAAAAATTACTACTAATTTACTAATGTAAACAAACAAACAAATAAATAAATTACAGGAGTTTTATCTGTATTTTGAATTTTGCACTTGGATTAATGAAAATGTCCTTAATATTCCTGGCAGAAAATCCTCAGTACATTTTCCAGGTTAATAGTAGTGTCAAACTGAAAGAAAATTAATTTAAATAATAAAACAAAAATCTATTAAACATTTTATATAAAAGGACAAAAAAAAGCTAAAAATTAAAGGAACACTCCACTATTTTTGAAAATAGGCTCATTTTCCATCTCCACTAGAGTTAAACAGTTGAGTTTTACCGTTTTCGAATCCATTCAGCCGATCTCCGGGTCTGGCGGTAGCACTTTTAGCTGTAGCTTAGCATAGATCATTGAATCTGATTAGACCTTTAGCATCTCACTCAAAAATGACCAAAGAGTTTCTATATTTTTACTATTTAAAACTGGACTCTTCTGTAGTTACATCGTGTACTAAGACCGACGGAAAATGAAAGTTGTGATTTTCTAGGCCGATATGGCTAGGAGCTATACTCTCATTCCGGCGTAATAATCAAGGAACTTTGCTGCCGTACCATGGGTGCAGCAGGTGCAATGATATTACACAGTGCCTGAAAATAGGCTGATTGGAAGTTAGATTGGAAGCTAGGTGGGGACTATTTTCTTAGCGCTGCTTAATAGCATTGCGCCTGCTGCACAATGTAACTACAGAACTTACAAGTTTTAAGTTTTAAATAGGAAAAATATAGAAACTCTTTGGTCATTTTTGAGCGAGATGCTAACGGTCTAATCCGATTCAATGATCTATGCTAAGCTAAGCTAAAAGTGCTACCGCCAGATCCGGAGATCGGCTGAATGGATTCGAAAACGGTAAAACTCAACTATTTAACTCTAGGCGAGTTGGAAAATGAGCCTATTTACAGAAATAGTGGAGTGTTCCTTTAAACTAAAAACATAAAACATAGTGCATAATTAATACTAAAATTGCACTGTTGTATAGACAGTCAAAACATTATAATTACATGTATAATTACATGTAATTACATATAATGTAGCATGCAAATTGTCTGATATTTAGAGAAAAGGTAACTTTTATTTTATTTTTTCTGTGGCATTGCACATTCTAGAGATTTGAATCTATATGTGAGTGACTAAGTTCAGTATGCTGATAATGATATGAGCAGTAAATCACGGGAATACTCATAACACAAATGACACTGTTTCCTGAAAATGCAGGTCAGTCGAGTGGTGCTTGTGTTCAGTGTGTGTTTTACAGCAGTTGATTCTCCAGGTTTAGTTTGAAGTCTTGAGGCCTCATGGTATGCGCTCTGCTGAAAGGACGTCCCGCCTCTCGATCTCAGGCATGTGGCCAGAAACACACTTCATCTCAATTTCAAATCTCAGCCCTGCCTTTGACCTCACTGCACAAAACCAGTTACAGGATGATCTCTCTCTCTCACACACCCCCACACTCACACACACAGTCCTTCTCTCTCTCCTCTGCTCTCAGTGCTTCTAACTTCATTCGCTGGACCATCTTCCTTGTTACGCTCCCATCTTCCACTTCTTCCACCGTTATTCTCTAAATTGTCTTTCTTTTTTCTTATTGTCAATACACCTCACTCTCCTCTCTTCCCAGTCTGATTCTGTTTCTGTCAAACTGTATGTGTATGTCTGTGCACCGTGGGACATTCTTAATGGACAAATTCAACTAGTGTGAAAAGTGTGTTCGAGACTATTTTCTAAATGTGCCCATAGTTGAAGGAACAACCTCAACCTCATCTTCTCATTTTCACTGGCGCTTTTCAGGCACGATCTGGAAGTGTAGTGATCTGGTTGTTTTTTCAGGTTTGTTGTGGTGATGGGACAGAGACCCGCACTAAATGAAGAATGAGAGAAAGAGAGAGCAGGAGAATAACAGGGAAAGAGAGAATGCACATCCTCACAGCATCCTGTTTCCTGTTCGGCCTTTATGGGACTTCCTGCTTCATTGTCAACAGAAAATCTCACCTGTTTTTATAGCCAGAGAGAGAGAGAGAGAGAGAGAGAGAGAGAGGAAGAGTGGAAAAGTTAAAGAGAGGGAGGGGGAAAAGGTTAAATCTCATCTACTTCATCAATTTAAAAATCACGTTCATAAATTAAAATATAAATGTTTGAATCTATCCTGATTTAATTAATCAAAGCAAGTTATATTACAATTATAATTGAGATTTCTATTGAAAAATTATTCGTTACATTACATTTAATTAACAAGCAGTTAAAAACCAGACCCCTCTATCTGAAGTACTAATGTTAACATCATTAAAAAAAAATGTGATTAAAAAAAACCACACACATGTTGAGACTGCGGTGTTTTTGTAATATGGTGTATGAATGACTTGCTCCATAGTTCCAGAATGCTTAACATCACAAATCCCCATTCATTCCCATTATATCCGGATATTTGTCAGTACATTCTTTAAAATGTCTCTGTTGTGTTTAATGGATGAAAAAAAAAAGTCATACAGCTTTGAAAGGACAAGAGGGTGAAAAAAATTATGAGAGTTTTCTGTTTTGGGTGACAACTGTTTTGTTAACTGCATTTTAAAAGTGACATATTACTGAAACTATTTCGATCTACTACAATATAATGTTTTGCAGGCGGTTTTTATTGATGAAGAGAGAAATGGAAAGTTAGAGGAGTGAAGTGAGGAGCTGGTCTCTGAGGATCTCTGGCCAGATGTTTCCACACTCAGCTCTTCCGCTTGATCATTCCCAGCACTTCCTCTTCAAAAGAGAAGGAAAAATGAAAGGAAAAGCGAGAGCGAGAGAGTGAGAGAGAGTGAGAGAGAGTGAGAGAGAGAGAGAGAGAGAGAGAGAGAGACAGAGAGAGAGCACACATTACTCTCCTTACAAAAACTCTCGCTCTGGTTCAATGGGCAATGAAAACACGCCGGACTGGCTGGCCCCTCCTCCCTCTCTCTCTCTCTCCAACACACACACACACACACACACACACACACACACACACACTCACACACGCACACACACCCGCACCCACACACACACACACACACAACTCTCTCTCTCTCTCTCTCACACACACACACACACACACTCTCTCTCTCTCTCTCTCACACACACACACACACACACTCTCTCTCTCTCTCTCTCACACACACACACACACACACTCTCTCTCTCTCTCTCTCACACACACATACACACACACACACTAATACATCTCTGTGACAGATTCAACAGGTCTATAAGTCAGATCATATTGAGACCTGAACCCGGGGTGATATAAAATTATAAAGCCTATAATAAACACCTTTAATAATTACAACAAATTTGAATAAATTCAACAAATGATTTTTCTGTCTTTTTCTCTCTCATGAGTGGGGATACAGGCAAGACTTTCAAATATAAGTGCAAATAAATATTTATCTATAGCCCAAAGTTTGTGTGTATGTAGAGAGGCAAATCCGTTTTAAAACTAAGAAGTGGGCAGAATTTAAAACTGACCGTTTGGTTTCCCGTCAGCTGCGGTTGAACTGGCCACGCCCCCACAGGATGATGAACTGAAGTGACAGGAAGAGGAATTTACTCCAATTCAGATCAAAGACATTTAACACAGTCAAACACTTCCATAATCAGTTCCTGATGTGTATAATTCCTAGACTGATTTCATGTCTCTAAAGTAAGTTAACATTTTTTTTATGTCACTACAAAATGTCCAACGTATTGTTTACTGACAAGCTTTTACAAAGAAACATCAAAACCCACATTTTTAAACTAATATATCTGTTATATTTTAGATATTATATATAGACTTAAATTAGAATGATCTGAAATGAAATGGTCTTTGTTAAGTTAAATGCATTAAATACAAATGTAAGTGTAATTTCTTCTCTCGCTGAAACATTGTTGTATGATGTCATGTTTATGAATTATAAAATAATAAAAAATTCATCTAAAAAATAAAAATAAATAAAAATAAATGTATTATTTCAAAGTACAGCCATGTTTGCCTCTTCAATTCACGTTCAGGAACTAAATCTGATTTTTTTTTGGTATTTAATTTTTTTATTTAATTGTTATATGAAATTTCAAAGCAACACAAATAAACAATAGGCCAAATATGTATATTTACTATTGATAGATCTGTGACTTGTACTTAATTGAATGAGTGTATATAAAGTGTTATATAATGTAATAAAATTTAATAAAATGATTTGAATATTATCAGTCCTTCTCTATGGCCCATACTGACCTCACATGCTGAAGAAATGTTAACAAATTATACAAAGTATATCAACTACTGTAATAAAACAAGGATATTCTTGTGGATCTTTACAATACACTCATGATACCATGAGAACCTACCCCTTACAGGAAACTTTCTGCATTTTTAGATTTTCAAAAAAACTTAATTTTGTATGACTTATAGGCTTGTATCCTCATGGGAACCAAAAATAATGCCCCCACATGGACAAGGATTTCGGATATTACCATCTTGTGGAGACATTTTGTCCCCATAACGTAGGGTTTACCAGGACCACACACACACACATTTTATATACTTTATTTGATTCCACATTACAAGTCAAATTTCATTAGGAATCATATTTTTTGAATGATCCAACAGATTAAAGCAAATCTGCACATTGTTATGGATTATAGAGTTCTATGGGTACAGGAAACATCGCCTTTTCCAAATAAACATGCTTCCTGTAGTTGCTGAGATTGAACAGTACTTTGCCAACTGTTTAGCCCTTATTTTAAGATAGCCCCCCAATGCAAAGTGCACGGATCACCAGCCTGTGTACATGACCTAGACTACCAAACACCAGCACAATAAGCTGGCATTTGTACCCAAGGTTCTCAATGGTAGATATCAATGACTGATATTTTAAAGTCTTAGAGCAGTAGGATTCCTTCATAAACAAGTCAAATGAACATGACACCTCAAATAGTGTAACTGTTTTGCCATTCTAAGAGATGTTAACGATATCTGGTGTATTAGCAATTCCTAGAAAAGTGTTTGCAGGTGAGTTGAACCATTCAGACTGTACAGTAGTGTGTTTAAAGATCTGCTCATCAGCCACACAGGAAATCTGAGCAGCAGTGAGGTCCACAAGTCTGTCATGTCTGGCAGTATATAGTCCTTTAAATGAGGAACAACTGTTCATGATGTGGGCTACTGACTCCAGGTGTTGAGGAGTGTCATGCAGCAGGCAGAGGGGTGAATGGGTGGAGGGAAACCACAGCGATAGGTTGTATTTTGTAGGAATAACCTGTAGACGTGCTTTTACACAGAAAGTGAGGATCTCCTCATTGATGGTGGCATTGCTGTAAATGGTGTGAGATACAGAGTGGTCCACGCAGGGCAGTTTTTCCAACTTTCCCTGGAGTTTTAGATTGGACCAGTACTCCATATTTTGGGCTCACACACACACACACATTTTTTCTAGGTCAATATAATTTCTACAATCTCTTCCAAAATTAAAATGACTCTGTCTGTTCAGTAATGACACCCTCTACCATCTGTCTCCTCAATGACAAGCGTCAGCACTATGGTGTCATAATACCAGTAATACCACTTCATCCCTCAAATACTTAATGCACTTAATTAATTCTATTTGTAATATATTGCAAATATTAGGTATGCATTGTAAAATAAAGTTAAATAAAAAATTAATTAAAATAAAGTAATAATAAAAAAACATACTCAATTCTGTTTTTAAATCTAATGCTGCTGTACACATATTTTCTGATCAATATCTATTGATCAAATTATAATTATAGCTCAAACCAAACCCTATACTACGGTGGCTGAGAGAGTTTGTTACACAAACAAATAAAGAAACGCGCTGCAAATGCTCACAACATAAACAAATAAAGAAACGCGCTGCAAATACTCACAACACGAACAAATAAAGAAACGCGTTGCAAATACTCACAACACGAACAAATAAAGAAACGCGTTGCAAATACTCACAACACAAACAAATAAAGAAACGCGCTGCAAATGCTCACAACACAAACAAATAAAGAAACGCGCTGCAAATGCTCACAACATAAACAAATAAAGAAACGCGCTGCAAATACTCACAACATGAACAAATAAAGAAACGCGCTGCAAATACTCACAACATAAACAAATAAAGAAACGCGCTGCAAATGCTCACAACACAATTTGCAACGCGTTTCCTTATTTGTTCATGTTGTATAAATGTATATATATATCAATGTGTCCAGATAGATAGATCAAATTATCAAAGTAAGTGGCATTTATTAAGAAGAACAGCCTGTTTAATATTATGTATTGAGTGCTAGAGGAAAATATATTTTCATATAGCAGAAGCTCACTTTATGATCGAGTCCAGTGAGGTTGTGTATATTGAGAACAGGAGGGGGACAAGCACTAAACCCTGAGGCACCCCAGTGGTTATTTGATGTGTTTTAGACCCCCTTTACCTCCAGGAAACATTGAAAGATCTACCCTTGAGGTGGATTTCAGTCTAGTAAAGTGCAGTTTTTGTGTTGAGAAAGTCAGAGAGAGTTTATGGTTTCACTCTTAAATTACAGGGTCAAACCCACTGTGGTAACATCGGAATAAGTGTCATGCTCAAGAGAATAATGGTGGTAGCTCCTGAACCAGTTTTTACAGCATTCAAACCTACAACCTTTGAATTGACACCCAGATTATAATCTCATGACTACACCACTATCATCATAATTTTAAAATTATTTTATCTCTTTGATGTCCACTTACAGTTTTAGTGCAGTGTATTATAATTTAGTTTTATATGCCATCTTTCACTCAGTAGGCCATATTTATATATCTTTTTTATATATTTACTTATTATTATTATTAGTCTTATTATTAAAAAGCCCACATTAAATCAAAATGTACCCTATTTACTTTTTCTTGACCCTTATCCACTCCCCTCCAACAGTCAGTCTGCTGCAAGTTAGAAATGGCTAGAACGTGCACTAAAATCAAGGCCCGTTTTCTATTTCATCTTCTTCAATATTTCGTAATTGTGACTGAGAAATACATCACAATACTGAATTAAAATCAGTTGCAACTTCAGGTCCACACAGACATTAGGACAAGAGAATTGCATTTTACTGCTTTTTGCACTTTGACCTGAAATCCTGTATTAAAAGGATTAGTTTGCCTAAAAAATTAAAATTGCAATTAAATTATTCACATTCAGGCCATTTCAGCTAAAAATCATCACCTTCATCTTGGATAGCCTGAGGGTGAGTAAATTAACAGCAAATTTTCATTTTTGGGTGAACGATCCCTTTAAACTTTGCATGTGTGCAGATGTATTAAGAGATCCTAGACATGGCATTTAAGCGTTCTGGAAATGTCTATGAATCAGATCTCTAGATTTCCCCTAATTTCTTTCATTATCCGTCACTTGAAATATTTGTTCTATTCCACAGAAATATTCACAAACATAAAAACACAACTGATGCATGCAGCCCTGTATGATATGAGACAGTATACTGTATGCATGATATTGTGTGATATAAAATGTAGCATTTTAGTTTAACGCTACTCTTGACATTTCTGGAGACAATGTGCACATTTTCACACTTTAGTCAAATTAGCTTAACAGCCTCACCATTGTGCTGTAAATTTAAATAAGGTAATTAAAATATTGCATTTTCCTTGTTTGTGTTCAATAATCAATGAACAATTTTTTCTATAATTCAGTAGAATTCATTTTGAAGTCATTATTCATGCATTTCAGAATAAGGCATTCAACTTTATGTACGTTTCTAATTGTCATGACGTGCCCCTTAAGCAGCACCTCTGACCTTTGACGTTTTGGACAGTATTAAGCAGCTTTTGTCTGCCCCAGTAGACACGTTAGGGTAAATGTCGCTGACGTGTGCAGGCGGGCGGTCATGTGTTAACATTTCAGGCTTCTGACTTCAGAATAAGACGTTATTTTTTATCACTGATGTGATTGGCAGGGGATGGTCGAGGATATTTGAAATGGTGTCATCCAACTATTCAAGTGACATTTCACTATGTAAACAAATATTACTCCATTTACTCAGTGTTTTTATTCCTTAATCTCTGTAAATTCTTGCACATGGACAGGCTGTGTAGTAGTTGCTTCTCTGCTATTCATCTTCTGAGAGCGTCTGTGTGTGAGAGACAGGCAGGGACCTCAGGGCTTACTTCTGCTGTCTCATCAATAGACATATGCAATTGTGAGATTGCAACACCAGGTAATCACATGAATACACACATTATGAGAGAGACAGACAGAGAGAAAGAGATTGCATGTAAGTGTTGGAGTGAAATGCAGTGATTATGGAGGTTTGAAGAGGTGTGTTAAAGGGTGTGCAATTAAAGGTAAACAGAGCAGTATGATGCAGAAAGACACAGATTACACTCTTTATCTTTGCCAAGGTGTGTGTGTGTGTGTATGTGCGGTTGTTTATATAAGGGCATCATTTAGAGAGCATTCCAGCAAAAGATTCAAACTTTTGAGATGTCTCTAAATGTGTCTATGTAGGTGCATGTCTGTACTCATACACAATGGTAGGGATGCCAGATACATTGTAATTATACCAATCAACATAATTTAAGCAACCAATGAACTGTACCACAAATAGATGCAAAAACATCACAGGCTGTGGAAGGTCACACAACTAGACTAAAGGGCGGTCACGGTAGAAGAGTTAAGATTACTTTAGACTATGAATGGAAGTGAATGGAACACGAAATCTAGGATGACCATCCCTTTAGTGTGTGAGTAGAATGAAGTTGGGCATCATTTATTAAAAAAAAGTGTGTGGTGTCATTCCAAATATTAATATAAGATAATTCCCTAAGATTATGTGTTTGCTGTGCTTGTTTGTCACTTAGGATCACATCTAAGGTATTAAGGATCAAATCTAGTTTGTGGGTGTGTGTTTATGTGTGAAAACCTGCTGTAGGCCATGACAGCCTAATATCTTCTGTTAGCAGTGAATTACACCTCATTATGGTAAACCTGGAGCCACACACACACTCATTGCAGCTCATACACAAAAAGATTCAAACTTTTGAGATGTCTCTAAATGTGTCTATGTAGGTGCATGTCTGTACTCATACACAATGGTAGGGATGCCAGATACATTGTAATTATACCAATCAACATAATTTAAGCAACCAATGAACTGTACCACAAATAGATGCAAAAACATCACAGGCTGTGGAAGGTCACACAACTAGACTAAAGGGCGGTCACGGTAGAAGAGTTAAGATTACTTTAGACTATGAATGGAAGTGAATGGAACACGAAATCTAGGATGACCATTCCTTTAGTGTGTGAGTAGAATGAAGTTGGGCATCATTTATTAAAAAAAAGTGTGTGGTATCATTCCAAATATTAATATAAGATAATTCCCTAAGAGTATGGGTTTGCTGTGCTTGTTTGTCACTTAGGATCACATCTAAGGTATTAAGGATCAAATCTAGTGTGTGGGTGTGTGTTTATGTGTGAAAACCTGATAGATGCAAAAACATCACAGGCTGTGGAAGGTCACACAACTAGACTAAAGGGCGGTCACGGTAGAAGAGTTAAGATTACTTTAGACTATGAATGGAAGTGAATGGAACACGAAATCTAGGATGACCATCCCTTTAGTGTGTGAGTAGAATGAAGTTGGGCATCATTTATTAAAAAAAAGTGTGTGGTGTCATTCCAAATATTAATATAAGATAATTCCCTAAGATTATGTGTTTGCTGTGCTTGTTTGTCACTTAGGATCACATCTAAGGTATTAAGGATCAAATCTAGTGTGTGGGTGTGTGTTTATGTGTGAAAACCTGCTGTAGGCCATGACAGCCTAATATCTTCTGTTAGCAGTGAATTACACCTCATTATGGTAAACCTGGAGCCACACACACACTCATTGCAGCTCATACACAAATGTGCAAAGTGCAAAGCAGCAAGGTGCAGGTAAGTATATGTGGTGTTAGGTATAGCACACACACACACACACACACAGACTCCAGACAACCTAATGATGTGCTGGAGGTTTGACTGCTGTCATTGAGTGTGTGTCTGTGTCAGCAGAAGTCAAGACAGACGAGAGACTTTCAATTAACACGGCTAAAAAATAATTATGACGTCATTCTCCGATTGCACACATGCACACACACAAACAACTCGCAATGCATCTATATATGTGCATGTCTTATTTACAATTTACACAAACATAGACACACAAAAGCCATTATCCTGTCATTTCACTTCATCTTTACACAAAATTGCATGGTTATACCTTGAGAATGAGCACATGCATATGTCATCTGAAATGAAACATTTCGTTCTTAGGTGAAATGATCTGTCTAAATTAAGGGAATGACTTTTGACTTGTGGTTTACCATGCGGAAACCCTGTTTTGACATAAAGAGTGAGAAACAGAAAATGTGGAAAGTTTGTCAAATAAAACAAGATTAAGCTATAAATTAGGTTATAGTGTAGTGTACTTTACTGTACACTACAGTAAATATGGCATCTCACATAGATTTTCAGACAAACACAGTGCATGACAGACACAACGCTAGTCTCAAATAAGCATGTTTCTAAGCTAACAAACTGATACTCAAATAAGCACAAAAATGCACACACCAATATTGGGTAAAATAGTATATTTTTGATTAAATGGCGCCACAGTTTGCATATGTATTTTTTTAACCACCCATTGTGTTGAGAGGGTACCTATGATGCTTAAAGGTGCTGTTTAGGTGGCTTGTTCACTTTACATTTACATTTTAGTTTAGTTTACAAATGAGGAATACAACAAAGTGATTCACTTTAAACAATAACAAGCGAAGTGCTAACAATACAAAGCTTCATACATCAGCATCAGCAGGAATAAATACAGGAAAAGGTGAGTTTTAGCGGTTTCTTTAACATTGTGAGGGATTCAGCTGTGTGGGTAGGGTTGGGAAGATAATTCCTCCAGCAGGAAACAGAGAATGTGAATGTTTGGGAAAGTGATTTCATGCCTTTCCGAGATGGTACCATGAGGTGCCGGTCACTTATTGACTGCAGGCTTCTGGAGGGGATGTGGATTTATAAAAGGGAGCGAAGTTATGAGGCTGCGAAGCCTCAATGTCTTGAATTTGAAATAAAGCTTTTGAGTTACAGTATAATCACTACCAACTTACCACTACCACTTCATTTCTGCTAAAGAATGAGACATAGCTATGATAAAGATGATCATGATGATGTACGTGTTCCTGAGGGTTAAACTCTGAAAGGAAAAACAAGTGGCTTGTGTCAAATGGTTGTTGGAAATCTCTCTCTTTGATGACCTGCAATCATAAAGTGGCAGTTGGGTCATTTTTATACATCTCTAATGACATATTTTACTCTTTTGGCATGCTACACTCCATTGTGTTTTTTTTATTTAATCTTTGCGAGAGACAGCAGAGAGAAGAGATACAATTTAACCAGTGTGTTTTTCAATGATCTACATTATGTGGGAAAGATAAAGTAATCTGTGCACTCAAATAAAACTGTCAAAAAGCTAGACATTTGAACTGTAACTGATTTCTGGATTGTAAACTATCAAAAAAAAATACATAGTAAGTAAAAAATTTGAAATGTTTACTTTTATGACTTACCACTGTACATTTTTAAGAAAGATTAAGCTTTTTGTGGAATAACACTGACTGATGAATCATGTACAATGAAACCAGAAAAACGGGGCTAATTTTGATTTCATAATGACAAAAAAAAAAAAAAAAAATTAGACATGCCCAATGAAGTAACATGCAATTAAATCATTGTTTTTGATTCTGTCTATTGTGACAGAGCAACAAAGTTATCTTTATTTCTGTCAGAGCATTTCACACTACTGTCAGATGGTCCATTTCCTGTGCAATAGGTCTTTTTGTTCAGGAATTTGCATGGGCACTTTGATAAACCGGCCTGCCATAGTTGGATTTCACGTTCCATATCTCAACAATCGCTGGGCCAATTTGGTCTTTCTTTTTCCCTGATTCACGAGCACAGACATTAATTTAAGGGCTATTGTTCTCCGCTAACGGACCCCTCCCTCCTATCTTCCCGCTGCTTCCATGCCATGTTCCCTCTCTTCCTGAGCGCTGCTACCCATCAATCAGTGAAAGAGCTGGAGAGAGTTATCTCAGTCACAGTATTAACCTTCAGAACCTGACTGCTGTCTCTACAGCATAATTAAGATGAGAGAGAGCGAGGGCTTAGGTAATTGATTAAACCTGTTTTGATGATGTTAAAATGGTTTAGCAATTCTGAGACAAATGTGTTTTATGAGGGCGACCATTTTCAATAATAGACAGAGTAGAAGCCAGCCCACACTAGACATATACAGACCTCCTGCTGTCCAATTTAACCAGATTCTGTCTCTCGTTCCTTATTCTCACACTGTAGGGTTTCATCAGAACAGCAAACACCACTCATAATCAAATACATCTGACGCTTATTCTTCCTGCCCGGATTCTCCACATGGCAACCTGCATTTTGGAGGTGGTGTGGCAACTGGAAGGTTTCTAGTTGTCCCCACAATGAGTGAGCTATGTGCCATTGTGTGTGCTTCAAACCAATCTCAACCAGCATGGGAAGTGGGTGCACCAACAAGGTAATTAAAGACCACAACCTCTAGCATCACTCGCTAGTGTGCCTCTCTCAAGGCCAGGCTAGCACAGTTTCCCTGAGTAGCTCTTACACTTTTAGAAGCGGGATTCAAACCAATGTCAACCTGCATGGGAGGTGGGTGAACTAACGAGAACGTATCCTCAAGCATGATTTGCCAGTGTCACCCCACTACTTCACTCCCACTAGGTTAATGCGCCCAATATAACTGGCCCTACTCGCACCTCTCCAAGTGGGACTCAAACCAGCATCAACCCACATGGGAGGTGGGTGTACTAACAAAAACACACCCTCTAGCATCGGTCACACCCTGTAGCCAGTTTGTGCTGAGATAATTCCCATACCCCTTCGTTTGAAGTGTGGTCCCGAAAAATCTTTGTTTGAAGGGCTATCTGGCCCTTTCCCCTACCCCTACGCCTCCAACCAAAAGAGAATCGAGACCCTTACCCCTACCCCTTCACGTGAACACAGCAAACTAAGGGGTAGGGGTAAGTGTAGGGGTAAGGGGTATAAATGTAATTTTTCGTACTTGCACCTCTCCAAGCAGGATTCAAACCAGCCTCAAACCGCATAGGAGGTGTATGCACTAATAAGGCCGCTAATGACCACAGCTTCTAGCCTCAGTTGCTAGTGCACCTCTCCCGAGGGCAGAGTAGTGAGGTTTACTTGCAGAGCTATTACTAGCTGGCCTTTGTTACCCTCACCCCACTAAGCCTCACTCCCATCTGGGTCACGGCACCAATGTAACCATGCTCCTACTCACACCACTTTCCTTGTATCGTGCATGCTGCGTATTACTGATATTAACTATATGGCTCCGCGTTATCGTCCGGGCAGAACTATTGTTCCAGCCACCAAAGACAGATTCACAAATAACCTGCCTGATTTATCTCAACTGCTCTGTGTACCAATAAGTACACATGAACTAGACGAAATAACTAGCAACATGGGCACTATCTTCTCTAATACATTAGAAGCTGTTGCCCCCATCAAATTGAAAAAGGTTAGAGAAAAACGTACTGCGCCATGGTACAACAGTAATACCCATTCTCTCAAGAAAAAAACTCGTAGTCTTGAGAGCAAATGAAGAAAACTTGGAAGTTTTTAGAATTGCGTGGAAAAACAGTATGTCCAGCTATAGACAGGCTCTAAAAGCTGCCAGGGCCGAGCATATCCACAAACTAACCCTGAAACAACTTACAGAACTACCACATTTTGCTATAAGTTTGATTGCGTCATATAATAATTGCTGTTAATATTGTTCATCGTCTGTTTTATTACGTCTTAAATTGATTTTTCCGTACTGCTGGTTCGTCTGGTCAGAGGAGAACTGGCCCCCCGACTGAGCCTGGTTTCTCCCAAGGTTTTTTCTCCATTCTGTCACTGATGGAGTTTTGGTTCCTTGCCGCTGTCGCCTCTGGCTTGCTTAGTTGGGGACACTTCATTTCCAGCGATATCGTTGACATGATTGCAAAGATACTATTTAAACTGAGCTGGATGATGACATCACTGAATTCAATGATGAACTGTCTTTAACTGAAAAATGAGTGTTTACTATTGTCATTTAGCATTATTGACACACTATTTTCCTAATTAATGCTGTTCAGTTGCTTTGACACAATCTGTATTGTTAAAAGCGCTATATAAATAAAGGTGACTTGACTTGACTTGACCACTTAAGATTTGAACCAGCAACAACCTGCATTGAAGGTGGGTGCACTAACAAGGACGTTAAAGAACACAGCCTGTAGTGTCATTCACTAGAGTACCTCTCGTTACGCTATCACCATTTTGTCACTGTACAAGGCACTAAACTCTAGGTTGAACTCTAGGGATCTGATAGGTAAGTATTCTATGCAGGGTTTAAATTTAACTTTTTCACTCACTTTGGCTACAAAATTTTTAAGTTACCAGCCATTCGTAATTTCTACTAGAAATAAATAAATAAAAAATAAACCAACAGCTTGAGGCTGTCCACACTGGATGTGACAATGCTGGCAGATGGTAGGATGGTTTTTACTCAATCAACTTTAATTGGTAAATATAGGAAACACCTCAAAACTGACTTTTCCAAAAGTGATGATTTATAAAGAAAAGTGGTGCTGGAATGCAAACTTTATGATTTCATTAAAGGTACTATTTTTTTTAGCACATTTTTCACATTAATGAGTAGGCACTGACACATGCTCATGTACGTTTCTCCAGACTATTGAAATGTTTGGAGTAATGATTTTGTGGACAAATACAGCCTACAGCTGATTTCCTGAGTAATACAATACAAAGCACCACCATGGCATCATTTTCAATAAATATGCAGATAAAGTGAATGACAGTATCTTCATCAGTAAGCGTGGAAGTTTCCCAAATGTTCTATTCATGCAACTGATCTCAATGTGATCGCAAACTGTCCCTGTGTCATGCTTTTTTTTCTTATGATGAGAAATTATTAATTTATTGTAATGGCCAGTCTTTTTAAGATTACAGATTTTATCTGTTACAGATAGGTATGAAATAATGCTACCAAAAAACACCTGAATCCTCAGACTCCTTATTTGCAATTTACATTGAATTATTATAATGTTAAATGGAAGTTTGTCAAAATCCACCAGTCAGAAATTATAACTGATTGCCCTGACGAAAGCATCCAAATCCTAAATCATGAAGTTAGACTTATCATAAAGAGAAGGAAACACTAGAAATGTGCTACTTTACAATGCTAAGCTGATAGCAACAAAGAAGCAAATGAGCAAAAATATATAAAACAAACAAACAAATAAATAAATAAATGAGAACTCAGGCTGACAGAGAAGGAAATTCTTGCCCAGTTTTCAAACTTTGAAGTACCTCCAAAACTTTTCTCAGTTGTACAGTTAATCATCAGCATTCATAATGTTACTATGCCAATGAATGAAGCTAAACAACTCTGAAAAAACTATTTAAAGTCTCGGTAGTCTTTGCCAACCAAGTAGGCTACACCTTCCTCAAACCATAAGACACAAGACAACAAGACCTTCATGTCGTTCAACAAAAACTAACATAATCAAACCAGCTTATAAAAGCTCATAAAATAGCTGCACATCTGACTAACATGATTTCTAGCTGGTAAAAACTGGTTTTGGTGCTTGATCAGCTAGAGAACCAGTGAGTCGGATTAATCTTGGTCAGTCTTGTTAGGGCTAGTAAATGAGCTAGCAAGTGTCGACATGATTGAGCTAGTTACCCAAAATACATCCTGAATTGCTTGACCAATTTAAGATGATACATGCTAGATTTTACAGCAGATCATATCGGGTCTTTATCACAAATTGAAGGTTTCAAAATATTTTGATTCCCTGGACAGTCATAAACTGATAATATATATACCTTAAACACAATTAAGGTCACTTTGGATAAAAGCACCTGATAAATGCATAAATGTGGAGACCTTTGAAGTCTGAAAACCTGGAGGACATTCTCAACAAAACATCTAAACACATCTCAAACCTATTCATATACTTCAGTGGATAGTACTGCAGCCAAAGGGTGCAAAGGCCAAACATATAATAATCATAGCTATGTAGCATATGAAGGTAAAAACAATAAAGATCATATGGATTTACACATTGGGGATTTAGAAATAGATAGGCCTGGTGAAGAATGGCTTCCTTTCCTCTGATACTGAAAAATCAAGCCTGTGAAGCATAGAAATACAGTCAGTTCAAAACATTGTCTGTTTTAAGGTCTTAGGTAATGTCTAATTTCCATAACCCAAGTTTTTTGGACTTTTTTGTCCACTGGAATGTTTCTTTGGCTGCACTTCTGTCCCTCACAGACTTATTTTTGTTCATGTCAGTATAAATATGGTTTGTGTCCAGACTCCAAATGTCCATTTTCCAGCATCAGAGAACCAAAGTGGCAACTTTGATGAGATTTGAACAATCCACAGCAAAAGACAAAGACAAAGAAGACGTTCAAATGCTTTTGAGGAAAATTTTGCCTGACGATGAGCTGCACAGAGATTCTGGAGTCTACTGGACTCTGCTTGAAATCATGAAGTTAGACTTATCATAAAGAGAAGGAAACACTAGAAATGTGCTACTTTACAATGCTAAGCTGATAGCAACAAAGAAGCAAATGAGCAAAAATATATAAAACAAACAAACAAATAAATAAATAAATGAGAACTCAGGCTGACAGAGAAGGAAATTCTTGCCCAGTTTTCAAACTTTGAAGTACCTCCAAAACTTTTCTCAGTTGTACAGTTAATCATCAGCATTCATAATGTTACTATGCCAATGAATGAAGCTAAACAACTCTGAAAAAACTATTTAAAGTCTCGGTAGTCTTTGCCAACCAAGTAGGCTACACCTTCCTCAAACCATAAGACACAAGACAACAAGACCTTCATGTCGTTCAACAAAAACTAACATAATCAAACCAGCTTATAAAAGCTCATAAAATAGCTGCACATCTGACTAACATGATTTCTAGCTGGTAAAAACTGGTTTTGGTGCTTGATCAGCTAGAGAACCAGTGAGTCGGATTAATCTTGGTCAGTCTTGTTAGGGCTAGTAAATGAGCTAGCAAGTGTCGACATGATTGAGCTAGTTACCCAAAATACATCCTGAATTGCTTGACCAATTTAAGATGATACATGCTAGATTTTACAGCAGATCATATCGGGTCTTTATCACAAATTGAAGGTTTCAAAATATTTTGATTCCCTGGACAGTCATAAACTGATAATATATATACCTTAAACACAATTAAGGTCACTTTGGATAAAAGCACCTGATAAATGCATAAATGTGGAGACCTTTGAAGTCTGAAAACCTGGAGGACATTCTCAACAAAACATCTAAACACATCTCAAACCTATTCATATACTTCAGTGGATAGTACTGCAGCCAAAGGGTGCAAAGGCCAAACATATAATAATCATAGCTATGTAGCATATGAAGGTAAAAACAATAAAGATCATATGGATTTACACATTGGGGATTTAGAAATAGATAGGCCTGGTGAAGAATGGCTTCCTTTCCTCTGATACTGAAAAATCAAGCCTGTGAAGCATAGAAATACAGTCAGTTCAAAACATTGTCTGTTTTAAGGTCTTAGGTAATGTCTAATTTCCATAACCCAAGTTTTTTGGACTTTTTTGTCCACTGGAATGTTTCTTTGGCTGCACTTCTGTCCCTCACAGACTTATTTTTGTTCATGTCAGTATAAATATGGTTTGTGTCCAGACTCCAAATGTCCATTTTCCAGCATCAGAGAACCAAAGTGGCAACTTTGATGAGATTTGAACAATCCACAGCAAAAGACAAAGACAAAGAAGACGTTCAAATGCTTTTGAGGAAAATTTTGCCTGACGATGAGCTGCACAGAGATTCTGGAGTCTACTGGACTCTGCTTGGTTCCCACAGTCAGGCTGACTGCCGATTGTTTGTTTAGTCTGTTACTCAGGCGAGGGGGAGAGGGGATGAGATACTCCCTGAAGGCAGGTAGGTAGTGGCACCACTAATCGCTTGATTCAACTGTCAAGAACTGTCAACTGTATAAGCCTATGGAGAAAAGTCCTAGAGATACAGATTGTGTGAAGAACTCTTTGACTGTCAGTGATGAAAAAAAATAGCTTGAAAAGTCCAGGATTGTTTTTTATTGCTCAAAAGGGAATATCCAACCAAACCTCATGTAACCGAGAAGCAGGTTTTCCTCATCTGATGCTGGATACGAATGGCCGGTGACCGTTCTGAGACCTGCCAAGAAGACTTTTCTCCATACCTTTTCTCTAACTCCTGACTGATGCTATGAAAGTCATTGTCATTTGCTGTTTTACTCTTCCCTTTTTGCGCATGACAGGGAGTCAGACATCAGGACCCTGCAGTCCTCACTGTCTCTGTGAGCCTGAGGCCAAGTGCTGAGTCAACAGAGAGAGGAGGTGTCTGCTTTAGTGTGGCGTCAGGCTGGCTCGGACAACAGTCCCCCTCCTGGTCACCTCCACTCCCCCTCTCTCTCTTTCTGTCTTTCTCACTCCCTTACTTCCTGCCCTGACCATCACCAGGGGCACGTGTGCTGCAGGGGAGGGGGCACTTGGTTTTGCTTTGCTAAACCTTTCCATAAAGAAACAATGGCTTAAATATTAAACCTGGTAAAATAATTTGTTGCGATGAATCTCATTTTAAATGCAAACAAGTTATTGTCCATTTGTGTTGGTGAGATTTGCCATTGATATTTCACTATACAAAAACTGCTAATGGCTTTAGCTTGAATCTGATGGTAACTCGCAAAAGGTAAAGCTCAAAAATCTCCTTGATAAGTCTGTTTTTCACACACAAATAGTTTCATTTTACAATATTCATTTCTGATTTTATTGATGTCTATTCATAAGACAAGGAGCAGACATCAATGGTTGCATCATTAAATCAAAACCGCCTTTTCTTAGGAAGTGCCATAGCAGTTATTCTTGGTAATCATGATGAAAGGACTTCCCATTTCCGAAACAAACACTTATATATTTCCAAATTAACAGTGTTGCTTGATAACAGATGGGATTAAATTAATTTGCATTATACAGCATTATATTTGGCATAAAAAAATACACATTTACAACAGCCAATCTGATTTAAACAGATCTTTCTAAAAGAAAGAGGTTGCCAGTTGGTGTGTAATGACTCTTGTGGCATGAGCTATTATGTGTGGTGACATTTCCCGCTATTGGTATGATACATAAAAGCTGCTCATATTACTGTATGTGTGCGTCATCCACATCAACTGTCAAGTAGCTACATGAGCCAGACTTTTGACTACTGACCTGACTATTAAACCTGGTGCATATTTTTGCTTAATCTGGTCAAGGAGCCACCCAACTGTTTAAAAAGACACTGAAGTCAGATGAGCATCAAAGCTATTGTGCCTCAAACAAAATGCTTCAATATCTTTCATAAATTCAGTATTCAAACTCATTAACATTGGAAAATGTCTCCACTAGTTCTTACATGAAAATATTCAATGTAGGTCGCTAAGCGCAACAGAAACTTGACCTCCAGAATGTTCAGATGTTGCGTAATGGCAAGCCAATCAGAAGAGAGCTAGTGGAAATCACCGGTTCAATCCATTTCAGGACACAGTATGCATCATGCGGTCTGCGGACAGGCCATCTGAGGCTGCAGCTCAAGTAGCAGTCATACTTTGCTCCCAAATCCAGCTCCGAAAAGGTCACAGAGTGCCTTTGAACCAAAGTAGGCCAAATCGTCCTCCACTCTTGTGTTAAATGCCATTTGTTCGTGTACAGTATTGGTGAAACCAGATTTTGACTTCAGTAACTGTCCAATGTTTGGCTCATTCCCACTTCTAAGCTTCAAAACCCACAACCTTTCGGCTCGCAGCCCAGAGCTGTAACCACGAGCACAACACCACATATTAAGTGTTAGATGAGTACTGGAAAGAGCAGCTCCTTGTGCATTTCTTTCCTCTGGACCACAGATAGCCTGGCAACACATATGGTAATATGAAAATGCATGTTGTCGCTGATGTTGTGCTTGTACTGGCTTTAAATTTAGATGTCAATGTCATATGGATTTACATTAAAATGAAGCAAACAGACAACTGCTACCTAGGCCTCAACCAGGCTACAAATTTCTGGCAACTCCAACAGTACACAAAAATGTAGGCTATATATTTGATACTTTTCCTGTAAAAATATCGAAATTGCTTTAGAGAAAGATACATTTACTTGAAAATTAAAGACGTTTCAGAGAATATTTTCCTTAGACTATTTCCCCTTACCTTTTTTTAACCATAAATATGTTAAAACAATGTTAGTGAGTTTTACTTTTATAATGGGAAACAATGCAAATGGGGTAAGAAAGTTAATTTAAGATATATTATTTTACACATAAGTTTGTGCATAGGTAAACATGAGTACATAACTTCAGTTTACATGTTCTTACTAGAAAATAACACACACACACACACACACAAATACAGATTAAGAAAAATAAGTTTGTCATATTGTTGTGACCTACCACCGTCAGTTGCATTGCTACACGTCCATTCACAAATCCTCTCCTGTGGCCTCAAAGGATAGTAAGGTGTTCATTGAATTTCGCCGGATGAAGTAGGTCATCCATTTTGTGCCTAGCGTTTTATGAATCCTGTGATTTTTGGCCTGCTACTTGTTTCACATACTGTTTTTCAGTTACTACATATAGCAGCGTAGTATGCAAATCCAGATGCAGCCTCAGATTATTTTTAGCCTGTCGCTTTACATTGCACCGGTTAGCACAAACCCAATCAAATCTTACATTCACAGAGATTTATTTTCCACGATCCATGTCCTTATGAAGCGTGGTATACAGAGTTGGAGTGTGGAAAGGCTAATATATAAATGTTCACAAATGTTAGATTTGGTTGTTTTTTGTAAAAATATAAAATAAATAAATGGTCAAAAATGGTTTTCTGCGCCATAAATCAATTACAATGATCAATGTTTCTCCCCTTAGGAAAATTAACCAAGAAAACCGTGCAAATTAACCAAAGTAAAAGTGTATAGTAAAACCTATATGGTTAAACTATAGATGGTGCAGCAATACCATGATTCATTTTTCGCAAGTCTTATTTCTATCTTTGTTCATGTGTTTTTGTATTTATTGTATTTATCGCTGTTATGTTCCCCGCTGTTGGTTATAAATATGGCGGATGAGTGGAACAGCCACATGACTAAAATACTGAAGTAGTTGCTAGTCACGCCATAAAGGAGCTCTTAACCCGCCAAGTTTAAATATAAACGTGATGTGATTGTGATAAACAGTAATTAGCGAATTAAATGTAGTTCAGCTCATCTCACAACATTATGTCACTTGGAATATATAATTATGGACAGGTTTAGGACGACATACAGCAAGGGTAAGGCATTTGTTTATACAATAATAGTGAAAAGTAATGGAAATTGTTGAAGTGATGGTAAACATGGTAAAATAAATTGTTTGCTTTATATGTGGGGACCATTTTTATTTGTCTGTGTTCAGGAATTGTATTCACTTTAAAGTGTGAGAGATGGTAAAACATTTATGGCCTGAGTTATGATAAGTGGAAATATCTGAAAATTAGATGTACATTGTGCTTTCCAGGAACTCTATGTGTGTATTTATTGTAGTGTTACATATAGTCTATACAGGATATTTGGATGTCTAATTTCATTAGCACCTCCTTAGAGTTGTAAAGCACACCCAACTTGAAAAAAATGCTGGAGTCGCCCTTGATTGTTTTGCTGTTGTGGAAACAGAATTGATAATGTACACCCAACTCATTTGTAAGGTTTCTTTGGGATGAAAGGCCCACTGGCTAGCGCAAACATGAGCTCCCTTTGAACTCCGGCCAGTTTTATAAGTTTGCAGGTTGATGTTGTCGACTCCGGCCCCTCTAGAGGTCACAGAGGTCCAATAAAAGACAAAGTCAGGATCTATAGCACAGTGTGTTGTAGGAGGATATGAATTAAATGCAAGGGATATTTAAGGCAAGGTTAGCCCCTTAGCTGTGGCAGTAAGAGGAGTCCTGATAGCGGTTATTCTGAGATTTTGCTTAGGAGGCACAGCTAAGCACATTCTCCAGCTAGCATTCTTTATATTCAAATGCCTTTTATTGGAGGGTGTGGCCGCACAAGGTGAGACATTGGACAAGGTTAGGCTGTTGTTACATTTTATTGGTGCAGGATAATTATAACCACACACACATACTCTCAGGGGATCATGATGGGCTTCTCCCTGCGGAAAACATGACGCTACTGTAGTGCCCTGGTTTCAAAACTTCATGCTGATTGCCTACAAAACTAGAGCTAATGTACGGTTTATAGCGTGCGTGAGAACGAGGCGGAGCAGTCAAAGATGAAAAGATGATCAAAAGATGATTCAGTTTTTTTTAAAACGATTATGATGACTGTGGCCTCATCTCGAGATACCTTAGATTTCCACTTCGTCACAAATGTGACTTGGAAAAACATGAGCAGAAAGTGGGGAAATTATTCTTAAGTGGCCCTGTGGTGAGGTAAATGTTTCTGTATTTACAGAAAGGCTTCAGTTACAGATGAATGACATGTTAAATCCTTCTATATCTTTATGTTTCCCTCTTTCTCTCTCAAATTTTCCCCTTCCCTCACACACATACCCAATAATGCAGTATGGAGAGCAACTAGCATTGGCCTGGGGCGCATGGGGAGTTGGCATCCATTTATTCCAATTGTAATGCCTTTATTTATTTTAAAGGGGTCCTATTATGCTTTTTCACTTTTTCAACTTTAGTCTGTAATGTTGCTGTTTGCGCATAAAAAAGATCTGTAAAGTTACAAAGCTCAAAGTCCACTTCAAAAGGAGATATTTTATTTAATAGAAATCACTTTTCAAAAACTACAACGAATGACTCGGTTGGACTAAAACGCATATTTTCCGGGATTTGTGATATCACAAATATCGACGAATGGGACGAGACCTGGTTGAGCTGCACTAGAGAAGGCAACGAGTGTTATCACTATGTCGGAGACACGCTAGCTTTCACAAGGCAGACGAACTTAGAGTGGTTACAATCATCCGGGTTTAAATCGCGCTCAAATTGATTTGATTTTGACGCAATATTTATACTGAAGCTGGCAGGCGGCTATGATAAGAGGCATGACATTTCCCGAACAGGCGCCGAGTGCTGCCAATCACAACAAACACTGGCCCGGCTAACCAATCACAGCGCACACTGACCCAGCTAACCAATCACAGCGCACACTGGCCCAGCTAACCAATCACAGCGCACACTGGCCCAGCTAACCAATCACAATGCACACTGGCCCAGCTAACCAATCACAGCATGCACTGGCCCAGCTAACCAATCACAGCACATTTCATATTTCAGAAGGCAGGCCTTCATTTGATACAGGAGCTATTCGAGCCGTTCATGCCAGACTGGGGAGAGAGGTGTTGTAATAATGTAAAATATGTGAAAAATAAAGTGTTTTTTTCGAACAACCTATTATGACAGCCTGTTCTAGTACACCCCTAAAACAAAATCAAGACTTTGTAAAAGAGCATAATAGGACCCCTTTATGTTTTTCATGAATGCTTTGTATAGGACCCCCTTCCTGAAATATTAGATCTGTTTATACTGTGAAGTGTGTGTAAAATAAATAAGTAAATAAATAAAAAAGATAGATATATAGATAGATAGCATAACATACAACTATATGGCTGTCAATAGAGTACAACAAGTGTGATTAAGCACACATTTTCCAATCAGTATTTATAATGATTAATTAATAATGTTACATTTGGTCAATTCTAACTATTTTTTAATTTTCATTTTTGCATAAACAGACACCATAGTATTACAAGCCTTGAGCTTACTCAGCTGTCTGAAAGAAATCTTTACTTATTTGGCCATAGCAGCTGCATTGCACATGAATGTGTATGTTTGAGAGAAAGTCTGAGGCAAAGAAAATTAGCGGTGTATTTCTGTTGTTGGGGACCACATTGTTCTGCCTTGTTCGATTGGCTGGGCATTGTGGAGCCGGTTCCTTCACAGTTACATAATTTTTAAGTGTCATATTTCAGCAGTCTGTTGACGAACACCTTACCACAAATAAGATATCAGATCCAAACTTGATGCACAGCCAGAAAAGCAGAAAGCATATTACTATTACAAAAATTCTGTCATTTTTTTACTCATGCTTATCATTAATCACCTTTTCTTTTTTCTTTTTTTTTTGCAAATCACCATTTGCATATTATATAATTTAGATATAGCAAGTGAATGAAGGCAGATGGGTACCCACTGTCTGTTCTCTGTTATGTCAACATGCCCCTCATATTTACTGTACTCTCACTGTGCCCTTCAGTCTATACAGAGGAACCTTTCATACTGCAAACAGCCAGCCCTATGTAAACAGCCCTTAGTCATCTCTCTAAAGTCAACTACACAGATATCAAATGTCAGAGACCCATGATTCCTCTGTGAAATGTTCTGATTAATGCCAATATCTTTTACACCCACACTAAATGGCACAAATTTTAAATATCTGTAGCATTTTCCTCTTGATGTCCATTTATGATCTTCTTGCACAATAAACAGTTGTAATTTAGAGCTGATTATGCCCATTTTCCATCCTGTCTCTGACCCTTACATTAAACAGGATGTTTTTGTTACCGTACCTTAAATACATCTGTATACAACTCTAGAGAATTGTAGGCTTTCAACTTTGTTGAAACAGTTTGTGGACAGTGAGCCAAGCGCAGTCACCCAGTGTTAGTGCCTGACCTCGCTGACACTCTGACTGCAACCTACAGTATTATACAAAAAAAA
The DNA here is from genome assembly GCF_001515645.1 of Sinocyclocheilus grahami. NCBI lineage: Eukaryota > Metazoa > Chordata > Actinopteri > Cypriniformes > Cyprinidae > Sinocyclocheilus > Sinocyclocheilus grahami. Next base: position 197,982 of record NW_015505783.1, read on the forward strand.
AAAAAAAAAAAGATCTAGCTTTGTAAACTTAACTAATTCTGTCTAACACATATTGCTGTTTCTGACAATATGAATGCATGTTGATTGTTTGCACTTAAAGCCTGGATCATATGCATATGATTTGCGAAGTCCATTAAAACCAGAAGCAAATCTGCTGTTCCACCACATCTCAAACATATCGTATTGGACTGCTCTGCTTTTAATGTAAGTAGAAAATAATTTTATTTAGTAGGATATATAATTTATAATATAATGTATAATTTTAATCCATTTTATTTTTCCTTTTTTTTAGTTTGGTTTTATTTTATAGTATTAATCAAACTCTACAATCTACCCTCCAGCACATCCCTAAAGTACTCTGTTACAGGGGTTTCCACTGCAGGTTATGTGTAACAAACTTCTGTATTCTGTAAAATAGGCCGCATCGCTTTTGGTTCAGGACTTAGGTTTGTGCTTTGTTAAATAGACAGAGCTGTTTTACTCAAGATGCTTTCAAAAGAGCCACTAAAGGTAAGCATTTTGCATATGCAGATTAATATCTATATCTGTGGTGTTTAAACAATGCTCAGTTGGCACTAAGGGGCCCAAAGTGTGCCAAAAGTATCCCCCACACCATTACACCAACAGCATCAGCCTGAACCGTTGAATCAAGGCAGGAAGGATCCATGCTTTCATGTTATTAACGCCAAATTCTGACCCTATGTTGCAGCAGATCAGCTCATTAGACCTTTTTCCAATCTTCTATTGTGCAATTTTGGTGAGCTCGTGCACACTGTAACTTGACTTTTGGTGTGGTTTTCTACTGCTGAAGCCCATCTGTTTCAAGGCTGAACCTCCACAGATCCTCTTGACCATGTCTAAATGCCTTAAGTGCATTGAGTTGTTGTCACATGTTTGGCTAATTACACATTTGCCTTAATGGGCATAAACAGATGTACCTAATTGGTTAGGGGCCAGTAAGTACATACTACCTTGTCAGTCAAATATATTATAAGGGTTCATGAACTGAAAAATAAAAATTCCCTTTATCTTTTAACATGAGGTCATTGTACTATAAAAACATCCTGTGAGTTTCAGAACTCAAAACATTCTTGTTAGTCTAAAAACAGCATATATTGAAGCCAATCTGCAAAATCAATAAGTTTTGGAATGTACGACTCTATGATGTAATAGTGTGAATAAGCACTTACCTGTTTAGCCCCGCCCACCAATTCTACAGCACTGCCTGTTTAGTCCCGCCCACTGATTACACATCACTGCCTGTTTAGCCTCGCCCACTGATTCTACAGCACTGCCTGTTTAACCTTGCCCACCGATTCTACAGCACTGCCTGTTTAGCCCCGCCCACCGATTCTACAGCACTGCCTGTTTAGCCCCACTCACCGATTCTACAGCACTGCCTGTACCGGTTCTACATCACTGCCTGTTTAGCCCCGCCCACCGACTCTACATCACTGCCTTTTTAGGCCCGCCCACCGATTCTACAGCACTGCCTGTTTAACCCCGCCCACCGATTCTACATCACTGCCTGTTTAGCTCCACCCACCGATTCTACATCACTGCCTGTTTAGCTCCACCCACCGATTCTACATCACTGCCTGTTTAGCTCCACCCACCGATTCTACATCACTGCCTGTTTAGCTCCACCCACCGATTCTACATCACTGCCTGTTTAGCTCCACCCACCGATTCTACATCACTGCCTGTTTAGCTCCACCCACCGATTCTACATCACTGCCTGTTTAGCTCCACCCACCGATTCTACATCACTGCCTGTTTAGCTCCACCCACCGATTCTACATCACTGCCTGTTTAGCTCCACCCACCGATTCTACATCACTGCCTGTTTAGCTCCACCCACCGATTCTACATCACTGCCTGTTTAGCTCCACCCACCGATTCTACATCACTGCCTGTTTAGCTCCACCCACCGATTCTACATCACTGCCTGTTTAGCTCCACCCACCGATTCTACATCACTGCCTGTTTAGCTCCACCCACCGATTCTACATCACTGCCTGTTTAGCTCCACCCACCGATTCTACATCACTGCCTGTTTAGCTCCACCCACCGATTCTACATCACTGCCTGTTTAGCTCCACCCACCGATTCTACATCACTGCCTGTTTAGCTCCACCCACCGATTCTACATCACTGCCTGTTTAGCTCCACCCACCGATTCTACATCACTGCCTGTTTAACCTTGCCCACCAGTTCTACATCACTGGCTGTTTAACCTCGCCCACTGACTCTACATCACTGCCTTTTTAGCCCTGCCCACCGATTCTACATCACTTCCTCTTTAGCCTCGCCCACCGATTCTACATTTTTTCTCCAATTTGCACACGTAGTGTAAATAACGAGAGGTGAATGCAGGTCTACACAGAAACCAAACGATAAAGATGCTGTGAAGACAACAAGATGCTGTGCAGTCCCAAGCTGTGGAAAAATAGTATTTGTATAACCTTGCTTCTGATCCCAACTTTAGGAAAGAGTGAATAAACTTTATTTTTAATGAAGATCCAGACCATGTCAGTAAGAACTCAGTCCTTTGTTCACTTCATTTTACCGCGGATTCGTTTACAAATAAGGCACAATTCGACGTGGGATTTTTAAAGAGATTAAAACTGAAAGACAATGCTGTGCCGACTATATTGTATCCGACTGCAATGTTGCAACACAAGTGTGAGTAACTGTTTTCATTACATGATCACTATTGCTTCGTCTGTTATTACAGATTGTTTGATATGAGTATTTATGCGTTTTTACTCTAAATCACAGCAGCGTCCATCTGTGAAGGATGTAGCCTGTTAAACATACACAACTATTAGCCAATCATAGCAGTGGGCGTTTACTTCAGAGTCTATAATGCACCACACCTATTCAAACAGAGCTTCTGATGAGGGGGTTAAAAACAGGAAAATTGGCTATAAATTAATACATTTTTTAACCATAATATTATTATTTTTTTTTTTATTTTTTTTTTTTCTCTCAGATTCTCTCAGTGATCATCTGGGATTCAACCAGAGTCCTTGGGAGTTCCTCTCTAAGAGAGTACTTTGTGTAGGATGTGTGCGGTCCCACAAAGCACAGTCTTCTGAGCTTCAAAGGCACTTGACTTCCCTGGGATCTGATCCAGATATCGGTGGAAACCTCTCTTAATGCATCCCAGAGCTCTTATCTCATGTTCCAGGATCTGCTGATGTTGATTCGCAGGCTATTGTACATGATGAGCTTGTCGTTCTCTTTCTCCACTACACTGTGGTCCACTGGTATCGTGACATCAATGAGCAAACACATCTTGTGCTTCTTGTTATGGACAATGATGGCGGTTTGCACTGATGGTCAAGTCGGTAAACACACCTTTGTCCCACATGATGGTACATTCGTCAGTGTTTACTACTGGTTGTGGGACATTCTCATACCACTTGTCGGGCACTTCAACAGCAAGTTCTTTGCAAATTGTCCAATGGATATAGCTTGTGACCTCGTTATGTCACTCTTTATAGTCTGTGCCAGCAAGTGTGGCGCAATCGGAAATTATATGACTGACTGTTTCCTCAGATACTCCACACATTCTACATCTACTGTCGACCTACAGGTTGAGGATCTTGTGTTGGTGGTACCTGGTGTTAAGTGCTTGATCCTGGGTTAGCGATAATCAGGCTCTCCGTTTAACCTTTCCGGCCAGAACTTTGGAGCCAAGCTAGACTGGCTTCCTTGTCTATGAATGGTTCATTCAGATATTTGAAGAACTTGCCATGGAGAGCCTTCTCCTTCACACACTTGATCCAATCTTGTTCGATATTTTCTATCAGTACTCGACCTTCATCCAGAGAACTCCTGCTCGGCTTTCCACCCACAATTTTAGCGCTCTCTGGATGATCCTCTTGTCTGGGAAGACCATAGTGTTTGTGGATCACATTCGCCATTTTCATCAGAGAATACTTGGTTTTGCTGACTTCATGCTTCTTTACCATCTTCATTAGCTTATTGCTACCTTGCTCAATGTATTTGCTAAGGCTGACGATGGCGATGTTGTATGCGGACTCAAGCTCAATAAGCCTGCGGCCACCGTTCGGATCTCTTGATGTATAATCGGTTTGTGTCTGCTTTCGGATGGTGCATACCGTGCAACGTTAGCAATTTCCTCATCTTCCTCTCCATCTTCCTGATCTTCTCTACTCTCCAGTCCACCATGCCGAAGCTGTATATGGGGGCAGGGACTGCTAAACTGTTGATAGCACTGATCTTATTCTTGGCATTGAGCTTGCTCCTACATACCAGGTGCACCCGGTGGTAGTACTCCTTAGCAATCTTACTCTTCATCTCATTGTCCTGAATACCATCACCTTCATCAGTGCCCAGGTACTTGTACACTTTGTCCTGCTAAAGGTTCTTGATGGACAAGTCTCCGCTCAGCTGGATGTTATGACTTTTGACTCGTACGCCTCTATTGAAGACAGCAGTTGCGCACTTGTCTTGTGCAAGCTCCATTTGGATGTTGTTACTGAATGTCTTGACGATGTGCATTGCCTGCCTGAGCTGCTTCTCGTCTCTACCAAAGAATTTCAGGTCATCCATATACAACAGATGGGTCACAATGTTCTTGTCATCAATTACATATCCAATACCTTGCCTGCTCAGCAAGTTCGACAGGGATATGAGGCTAAGGCAGAACAGCAAGGGAGACAGTGAGTCACCTTGGAAGATTCCCCGTTTAATGCCAATTGATCCTGTAGGGATTTTCTTAATATGAACAGACACTGATATTAGCATTCACAAGGTTTGCTAAATCACCCAGCACATGAATCCCATATTCTTGGTTGATTTCCTGTCAGTATGGTAAACTCATCTACTCATGAGATCGAAACTAATTCGATCAGGAGACGACAAAGCTTTCTTGGTATCAAGGACTGAAAGAGTTCATTCACAACCTATAGAAACCCCATGTCTTGGGACCCACCAATGGATGGAACCATTATGTCCAGAACAGGAAAATAATTAAATAATGCGCTCAGGCAAGCACAGGATATACAGCGTGACGCCACATGACTATCATATGTTTAACCACCTGCTTCCTGCATGACCGAAACCCTTACTTTCCTGTGCCACAGACAAAGAAACAGAACATTGTATCTATTTTAAAAGACAAATTGTTTAAAACGTATAAGTAGGGAAAATTTATCCACTGTATGTGTTAGGCCGTATATATATATATATATATATATTATGTGTTTATCGAAACCATGATACCTCAATCTTGGCCTTATAACTTTTCTTTTAGTGATTACGATTACTGTGTATGCAAAATACCTGTTGTTTGAGCTCGAATGAGAGCTTGTCTTATTCACCGAAACATTGGTGTTAGTGAAAAGTTTATATTTTGTATCATTCTCTGGTGATAATACTGTTATCTTTTAAAACTTTAAAACTTGTAGAAATGCTCTCCACAAACAGCATGCAACCATGCCACCATCTGATTGGACAGCGACCTGACAAAAGTCCAAAAGTCAGCCTGCTTAAAATGCACATAAAGCCCTCTGGCGCGGTCTTCCGCTGGGCTCGCACTCTCACTCAAAAGAACGTTGGCTTTCACCTTGGTGAGCGCGACAAAGCGCCC
>NW_015505783.1:203620-207713 GCF_001515645.1 Sinocyclocheilus grahami
CTTCAGAGATCTTCAAAGTCTTGCAAACTCAGGCTTTTAGCAGGACTGCTGAAGCCTCTTCCGTAAACCGGCAACCAACCACTCCAAGAGGGCTTCCCCAAAAGAATGTCATCCATATGTCATTCCGGCGCCAGATCAACAGCCAATCAGCAACGGAATCCCCTCCAGCACGCCCGCGTCAGCGAAGGAACTGCCTCAGCGTTCAGCTCTCAACTAAGCAAAACGCAAGTAAACGAACAACTCTCTCTAATCTGTTGAGCTGGTGAATTGAGTTAAGCAATAAAGATAAGACAATCGCTGCTTGGTGTTCTCCTAGGCTGAATTTAAAACCACTCGCGAAACTTAATGCAACTCCGTTGACTCCTTTCCTTGAATCTTTGTGTGTATGTGTGTGTATGTTTTAGTTAGGTTTTTATGTAATCTAGATTAGCCAATAAAATTCATGTTTCATTTATAAAGAAGAAATGTCCTGGCTCATATAATTTCAAGGTTAAACCTATGCCAAAAGATCCTTGCTTGCTATTTAGCTTGTAGCTTACTTATAATAATTACCTCTGTTAAGAGCTTACAAATAATCATAATTGTGTTGACCATGGCCAGGAAAACACATATTTAATTTGTTAAAAGATACTAAGAATCACCGGCTCGCTGGACGACCCTCGATTTGAAGTGCAGACTAACAAATTTACCTATGGTTTGATCAGGTGGACTTGGGACATTCAGATCCGAAGTCCTAGCAAAACCTGAATGTGGTAATAATCATTAATTCCCTATAATTGCAAATGAATAATGAATAAATAAATGATACAGTCATTACAATCCTGTCTTAATGCTGCCTTTCTAGTGAAAAAGGTGCGTCTCTGTCTTCCATTCCTTTATTGACGTTTCGATGAACTGAATGATGGTGGAACTCACACGATAGATCTTTAGAGCTTCCAAGATCCATGAGTGAAACATACTATTGAATGCCTTCTTGTAGTCAATCCAGGCCATGCTCAAGTTCTTCTTGCGTTTCTTGGCATCTTCAGTCACCATCTTGCTAATGAGGAGTTGATTTTTACATCCTCTGGCTCCCTTCCTGCAGCCCTTCTGTTCATCTGGGAGGATGCTGTTTGGAAGTGGTCGTATACTTTCTCGGACACAGCTGCTGTAAGAAGCTTGTACATTGTCGGCAGGCAGGTTATCGAATGGTAGTTCTTGGGACCTCTAGGATCCTTGCTCTTGTAGAGAAGAAATGTGACTCCAGTCGTCATCCATTCAGGGATGGATCTTGGGTCTTGCAGAACTTCGTTCATTTATCTTGTCAGGTGTTGATGTAGAGCATTAAAACTCTTGAGCCAGAAGTTTTGCAGCTTGTCTGGACCAGGGGATTTCCAGTTCTGTGCTCGTTTGATGAATCTGACCACGTCAGTGAACGTAAGCTCAGTCCATGCTTGCAGTGTTACTCTTTGGTTTGCTTTCTCCTCATGCTTGATCCACAATGCTTCATTGTTATGTTTAACATTATCCTCAAGGATGCTGCACCAGAATGTCTCGACAGCTGGTTGTGAAGGTGGTTCAGAGATGGCATCTTGCTGTTTGTTCAGAAGCTAGTAGAATTTATTGGTATCCTCTCTAAACGGCTTGTTCTGGTAGAACTGTTGCTGGCGCTCTTTGTTCCTTCGCAACCGCTGAGCCCTCGCTTGTAGCTTCATCTTGATGTCCTGAGTGAACTCCTCGAGTTTACTGTAGTCCATTCGTGCCAATCTGAGTATGCAATTGATCTGTTTATGGACATGCCTGCTGGCGACTTGAGCTTGCTGAGGATGGAAAAGATCAATCAGGGTTGAAGGATCAACTCCAGTTGTCTCATCCACTTGATGCTGATCCTCAGGGATGCTCTCAGCAGGCTTCTGCTGCTGTTGTGGTTGATCTCCTGCAAGTTCTTTCTCCAGGGATCTCCCGCTTGGCTCTTCATCCATGGTACCAGCTTTCTCTGGCTTTTGCATTTGCTGTTGGATGCGCCTGATGACATTAGCTTTGATCTGTGCTAATTCAGTGTCTGCTAGCCATTTCTTTTCTTCACTGTTTCTTCTCTGCGTATTCACCTTGTTCGGGTCCATATCTGGGTGTATATCTGGGTTTTGTTGGCGCTAGATTGTGTAGGTCCCTCTTGTCTTGGGTGCCTTCATGCCTGCCTCAGTGGCATAGTAGAAGGACCACATCAGATCCCTATACTGATCGACAGTCCAAATTTGTCTACTTTTCGTAACTTTACTTGACGTGGCTGTCTCTGGTGTTGCACTAGACACCACGGAGGTTGAGTATCCTCGTTCCGATGACTATCCGGTACTTGTGTATCAGTATTAGACTCTGATGTATTGAGTCTTTGCGTCGATTTCGCCTGATGACTGACCTGATGAGCGACGCTTCTCACCCTGCTGGACACAAAACCTGTGCCTCCAATATCACAGGTCCCGTTTACTTAATTCAATTTGTTTCTCTTTGACCACACATTCATGGTTTGTTTCAATGCCCACTCCGTTAGTTTACCCTACAAAGGGTGTATAGAGGTGGCACCACATGGAGGTGGAGCTTGGGACTTCGCTGCCCATTTTATTTAATTTTATTTAATTTTATTTATTTTGCATTTTGCAATTTATTTTGTTCAGATAAAAGTTTTGGGAAATTGTGGTTAAATTGGTAATGGTTTGGACAAGTACATGAGTGTTTAAGTAAGGTCAACTAAATTTTTCTTAGCATGTTTGGAATAATCTTGTTCAAGTTTTACAAAATAATGAATTGACTACTTCAGAATACTTTAAAAAACTTGAGTCTCTTGACTTGTATCCAAAAAAAATTACAAATGAGAATAAAAGGAAAAAGTGTGTGCAATGAGAGTTTTTTTTCCTCCAGTTTCTCCAAAGTTTGAAGAATTAATTTTCTTTTCTAGTTTGTCGCACAGATTTCAGTGTGTGTACGTGTGTGTGTGAGGTGAAAGTTTACTTCTTCAGTAAAGATTCTCCAAATTGCAACTCTCTTTATCATCAAGTACCCAGTGATGTCCCTCCGTCTCATCTGCTTTCCTCAGTCTCTCTCTCTCTCTCTCTGGGAGTGATACTGTGCAGGTAATTACTGTGTTCTCTAAACATAAAATAACAAGCATGGCCTAATTACAGCTCACTCTTGATTACACCATCTTCACCAGGAGAATGAGGTGGGGGTAGAGACTGTTGAATCTTTGACCTCTTATTCTCTGTTTACGTCATAGTTAGTGTATATATATATATATATATATACTGTATATATATGTATGTATGATATCAGACCGAATCAGACAATCTAAGATTTGGTCAAAACATGGTTGAGGCACGAGGAGTCCAAATTCCACAGAGGCCCAAGACAACAGGATGCTCATAAATCAAACCCTAGCCGTCTGAAGCAAGCCTAACCAACTCTTTCACAGAACAGCTTTCAACATTAAAACAAAAGAACACTTATTGACAATTCCAAGGAGATTGTCAATTTTGGGGGCAAGTTATCAAGAATAATGGTCAAAAGAGATGCACAGCGTGAACGTCACATGGAAACATGTGATAGTGATCACAAGCTCTTCGGATTGACTATCCCCCACCTCACGACAGAGAACAGACTAAAATTCATTACAGACATTTTAACCTCTCTGGTCTTCACAGAACGTATCCTTACGTCCACAGAATGGCACGGAAACTGCCTTTCCATGCACCTAAATGACACTAAAAGGACTCAAGCAACTAATCATTGCTATATATATAACTCCATATAATGTATGTAACCTACATGTGACTTATCAGGTCTTAATCATTTATTGTGTATGTATTTTTAATAACTATTGAATCGCTTAATGGTTCGTATTCAGGTTTGGTATGTGTGAGTTTGAGAATTCATGCTTGAAACGTTTCTTCCAATCACTTCTTTGTCAAATGTATCATATTCTTGTTATAGAAATCATGTCCAAATGTATACTCTGCCAGAGCGGGAAAAACGCGGACCATGTGAATGATGAGATAACAGTTGATTTATGAATGGGGAGGAGAAATATACAACACCCCGAGCAAACACGACATCTAATTGG
>NW_015505783.1:210777-229653 GCF_001515645.1 Sinocyclocheilus grahami
ATTGACCTGTTTCCCTTACAATATATATATATATATATATATATATATATATATATATATATATATATATTCGTAGGTTTAACCCAATATGACCTTCCTTACTGTTAGCTGCACTGATTGTGAAATACTGTACAAAAGTGACCTTAGTTACCAAGTAATATATTAGAACTGAATTATCTCACAAAGCCTATCAAGAACATGTCGAGGTCATATTTCTCCGCAAAGTAACAAAATAAATAAGAAAATAAGATTTTGCCCAGTTAAGTTAATTTTGCATTGTGACATTATTTTTAAGATCATTAAGCACATTTTCTCCTCACAATACGAATGCAAAAAATTATGTTATAATATTACATTAGTACTTGCTGTCCTGTTTTATGCTGAATTAAATTATTAGAAATATATATTTTTTTATAACAATATAAAAAAAAGTATATAGTCTATACTATCCTATACGTTCACACTTTAGTTTGGGGACCAATTCTCACTATTAACTAAGTATTAACTATAACTTTTGCCTCTGAAAAGTTTTTGCTGCTTATTAGTCAATAAGGTAGTTGTTAAGATTAGGTATGAGGTGGATTAAGGGATCTAAAATATGGTTATGCAGTACAAGGCATTAAAATGTGTTTTCTAAGTACTAATAAAAAGCCAATATGCTTATAATATGCATGATAATAAGGAACTAATAGTGAGAATGGGTCTTTAAATAAAATGTTACCCCAATGCTGTACAAAAAGTGGGATGTTTTTAATCCATTCTGAGTCATTTAAGCAAAAATGTAAAAAAAAAAAAGAGTATTTGTGTTTACATATTCCAATACATGACAATTAATGGAAATACTTGTGCTGAAGTACTGGAATTTGTCATGGCATAATACTGGCAGCAATGTGGAACTGCATAGACATTTTGTATCTTTTCCCCACATACACTTCCTCTCAACTGTGATGTAACATGAAAGCACATAAAACAAACTGAAATAGAGCAGACAGTGGTAACATGACTGTGATTTCCATTACTTTCGTTGCTAATAATCTACATCAGCAGGTTTCTACCGGGAAACAGCTGAGTCACTGTGCGCGTGCCGAAAAAAAAAAAAAGCCAGCTATGATGGAAAAGTCATCACATTAGCTTAGTTCTTTGTCATAACTTCTTTGCAGAACTAGTTATGCAGTAATCTTAACAATTAAGTAATTTAATCAGAGCTACTAACAAATCTACCTCATGACAGTCATGTTCTAACCAACTGATAAATAAATGAAAAACTGGAGCACTATTCTGCTGAGAAAACCAACTCTGAAAGCAGGCACAAATTAATAGTCATTAACTGACTATAACATACAGCAAAGCCTAAAGTATACTTCGCTTGTCTGTGTCCCACTCAGTCTCACAGACAGGGCGCTTGATGTGGCTAACATTCGCATGGAGAACAGCGATTGTATGATTGATCGGATGCTCAAATAGAAAGGTCCACTTGGTAGTGTCCATATGCCGTAGACATCCATTTGCACTTGCAGCTAAAGCAGTATACTTTGAAAGCCTTGTATGCACTGAAATCTTTTGTTTTCTGAAATGCGGAGTAAAGTATAGACGTATAAAATTAAATAAATAGCAGCTGAGATTTGATAGTGTTCGTATTGAGATCTAGCATTTTGATTGCATTTGATGTCTGTAAAAAATCTAAATGGCAGGAGATCATTTTTTTTTTAGATCAACCAATTTCACCAGAAAGGCCGAGTTTTGTTGATGAACATCATGGTAAAGCTGGTCCACCTCCACAATCGAACCAGTACTAACTCAGTCTCGACCATTGCTGCAGGTCAAGCCTAGAGCATAAAAAATTCATTATGATGTCATTATATAATGTTGCAATCATGCCTTGTGTTTCATACAACACTGGACGAGTGCTGTTGAGCCAGACTCTTGAGTTTCAGGCTAGATGTTACATTTTAGTGTCATCAGTTCAAAGAAGCTCATAAAAAGTTCCTTTATAGGCCTAGTTCACCCAAAAATAAAATTATGTCATTATTTACTCACCCTTTAGAAATCATACAGGTTTGGAACAACAGGGGTATGAATGATGACAGAATATTCATTTTGGAGTGAAACATCCCCAAGTCAGGCAAAGGCCATCTTGGTAATGCCTCCAGGCAGCTATTTTCAATGTATGCGATATGCATGTACTCCATCTCCATTGCACAATCATTTCTTACACTATACTATCAGCTCCATCTCCAATACAATCCTGTCTTAAGGGTCTATGACTACTATCTTTGTCGTCATGACTAGTATACTCAATGCAGTGACTCTATTGGACAAACACTATTGGAAGAAAAATAAAGGTGACTTGAATTGCAAGGAGCTGTCTTTATCTACACACTCTCACACATCTTTTTGTCACTTGGATCCCTCCTTACCTTCTTCTCATCTCTTTATAGCCACTTCCCTTTTTTCAGCTGACACACATGGACATGGAAGAAATGGTTACGAAAAGTTACGAAATCCTGAGACTCGTTCATTGTTTCTGTGGAAAAAGAGCTCAGCAGTTTCGTGTTCTCACAGACTGTAGTTTTGTCACGACTCGGGGTGAGAGTGTTTGAGTGTTTCTCCATCTCAAACAGTGGAAAAAGTGACGATGCAGAAATGGCAGATGGAGAATGGGTTTAGAGCAGAGGGTCATGACAGTGACCGCAAAACATGACACAGAGGAACAGACATTTGATTTGTCAAGTTAGAGGGTCATATTGGTAAATCTCAATCTCTGTGCGCATTTGGAGATTTACATTAGTTTGCTTGCAGTTAAGAAGTCCTAGACAATGTGTGTGTGGTGTCTGGTAGGAATACAGCTAAACGGGCAGGTATCCATACCCCTGCAGACAGTGTAAGGTTATGCCCATGGAAAGTGACTTTGCTGCCGAGCATGTGAGGGCACCAGTGAAGGAATAGCAGATTTTTGAAGAGGTTTTTGGAGAGATTAAGAGAAAAAGATCACATAATCACCAGTCAAAGCCAAATCTGATGTATCATATGTATTTTAAATTGTTACAGTTTAATAGTGTTCTCAAGTACTGTATAACCTTTGTCGCAGATGTTTTTATTTCTTAATTATCTGGAAAACTAAGCCAATGAGAGTATAAAAGAATGCAAATGGGAGCTCAAATAACTATATATGTGATTTTATTATGAAATATTTGACTTTTTATTGCAGACTTTGATATCTCATCAGTGGAGATTTAATTAAGCATGATAGGGACACAAAGATCAGAAATATCCCAACTCGCATTTGGGCAATTTTCCCTAAACAAATTAGGGTGCCTAGTACAAACTATAGATCGCTCCATTCTGAATTCTGAAAATACAACTGAACCAACTTCTCTGAAATATTTATTGGTCATGCAACAAGGATGCCATATGTTGGGATGACAAAAGTTGTTAAGGCAACTGTAGTCAGATGAATGTTTTTACATGCTGCACAAAGCAAGGTGCAATGACAGGTTTGTCACAATTATTATACTATTGTATTATTATTTTTTAATAATACAAGAGTTATATCCTGTGTCCTTTAAAAAATAATTTTCAAAGTTTTTAAATTCCTTGTTTTATTGTTGTGATTATTGTTTTTATTTTATTTTATGTAAAGCACTTTGAATTACCATTGTAATGTGAAATGTGCTATACAAATAAACTTGCCTTGCCTTGCCTAATTACCCTCCCCCATCCCCAGCTCCTCCTCTGTCAGCCAGGATTCAGCTTTCTGATTATCCTTTGAATCAGACTAATTCTAAAATGTGTACATACATTTATTGAACTTTAACGATATCTGCAATACATTTATGTTGGTTCTGTTTACCCTGGGGGATTATCGCTGCTCTCCCTGCTCTCATCCATGCTAGGCTGCATGAATGCGCAGGGAGTTCTTGCCCGGAACGGAACCATACTGCCAATCCAAACTGTATGCTAATAGTCAATCATCTTTGAAGATAGTGGTCCTGACAGAAATATGTCCCTAGTAACTTGCAAGTGAGATAATTAGAGTCTGTTTTCAGGAGAACAATGCTTAAGCAGGCACCTGAGCAAAGATTTCAATCTGTTCTCCAATTAATCTCATTGCTGTCAGGGACAAACCATTGAGTTTTTCCCAACGTGGTTGTATTAGGGCAGTGGACATTTCAAGACAATAAAAATGCACACAGTGCAAGGACAGAACTGGAATTGTACTGATCAGAGGCACATGATAAATATAAGTCAGACGAGAGCCGGTTGTAACTAGACTGAATAGATGACTTTATTCCATGGAAACCATAACATACTCTTCTATAAATTCAGAATGCCCACATACCCACCCTTGAGCACACATCACTCACATGAGTGACCAAACCCGCTGCACAGAGGAAGAGGCAGGAAGTTCCTTCTTTCACTTCCAGTCATGCTGCATGTATGTATCCATCTGCAGGGTGGGGTTATGGAGCGGTGTCGACTGCGGTCAGAACAGGATATCAGCCGCCGTCTGCATGTAGATGGAAGGAGAAAATCGAGAAGGGAGGAGGAGAAGGAGAACAAGATTGGGGAATCAGTGGTTTGACGGCAAGAGATTGTACAAATTCAAAGTATTAAGGGCAGTTGCTGTAAATTTAAAAACAGACCCAGCTAAATTCTATTGCTTGTTTGAGCTAGACAATAGACAATAATCAAAGCTCCAAAACAATCCATTTAACAAACAATTTCCAGTTCAATTCCATTTGTAGACATTCACATTTTTTAACCAGTAAGACCACCAGTTAACCTCATAATACGCCCCCCCCCCCAAACTTCTTTTTCAGGAGTAATGTGTAAGTGAGGAAATTACACAATCAGTGATATCAGATGACTGTTTCAATTGCATCAACTACTGGTTATCTGGACTGGTTGCTCTGAACTAAACTAGCTGCATCCTAAAAATAGTGTGGCATTTACTGATTTTGCCTGGTGCGGCAAAATTTAGTTCACAGGACAAATGTGTGTACTTTGAAAAAGTCAACACATGCATGTGAATGTTAAAGGGTATATATGCACAAGACAGATTGTGTCTATATATGTGTGTGTGTTGTATTGCAGTGGGCAGCTTGTGGTGGAACAGAAGGTCTCTGCATGGTGGGCAGTGTGGGCGGACTTCGGGATTCACCGTGAAAAACAACAACGAGCCAAGGACACTTCCCAAGCAGGGGTTCAGAGATGTGTGAGTGTGTGAGAGAGAATGCATGTGGAAGTTTTTACATATTGTTTGTCAAAGTACATTCCATTCAGTCACAAACAATTGTTCTCCTCACTATCATCCCTCTGTATCATCTCTCAAATGCTCTGGGTGGGTGCCAGCTGAAGTGGGCACAATGGCGCATTGTGCTATGGCTTGTGGTGCCCTGTGCTGGCATTCACTTGCTTTCTGCCCCACGCACACAACAGTGCTTGAAAGTCATATTTGGACTGGATTTGGAGCCTAAGTTAATATTTTAGCAGTAGTTGATTTTGTTCAGTTTCACTGAGTGCAAATTAATCCTTTCATATGCTTTTAACACACATCCTCAGCCTTAAAACTCTTTGATATGTTTGGCTTCAGAACAGTATTTCTCATCTTTCTGTATGTACATCCCCTTTACACACTCTGAGACAGAGGACGGTTTGTTTAATGTAGCGAGTTCGGTGGCAGTAGTTCTGGGACTAGTAGCAGCGATTTGTTTTCAAAACGCTGATGAGCTCCAGATGTTTGGACCTGCTTCTGTTCAGGAGTCCAGAGGGCAAACAATTCACTCGGAGTACAGAGCTCAAAACAAATCTGTCTCGAGAGTGGCGTGAGGTCACTTCGACGGTTTGAGAAAGATGGGCTGCAGTCTTGGAAGCCATTCGACGGTTAAGTGTGGATACAGAGTTCAAGCGAGGAAGAGCGATTGATTTCCAAAATCCTAGTAGGGTGCTCTTAGTAGCCCCTTCTGAGTATTTTTCCACTCCAAAAGCACTGTGTTTATGCTTGTATGAGTAGATGAATGCATGTGTGCTTGTATTTATGGGCATTTATGCAGGCATGCATGTGTGAACACCCTCTGCCCTTTGCTCACGACCTCAATATGGTATTTGCTTGCTCACCTATTCTGCCAACTTCATGTTGTCATTGTTTGGAACGGGGCAGCACTCCTCCCTTACACCTTATTTCTGGGCCAATTCGGACTAGGCCTGGTAATGCCAGCCAGAACTGATCTCAGTGCTGGGATGAGATCACCTACACCCATGCCCTTATATAGGACAAGCGCTTTGGAAAATGGATGGATGGAGATCACCTATATTCTAATTTGGTCAACTCAACTCAAAATATTGAGACATTGGGCCCTATTTTAACGATCTAAGCGCATAGTCTAAAGCGCATGGCGCAGGTGCACTTAGGGTGTGTCCAAATCCACTTTTTAGAGTTTAACGACGGGAAAAATGGCCGGCGTGCCTGGCGCATGGTCTAAAAGGGTTGTCCCTATTCTCTTAATGAGTAATGCCTGTGTTTTGGGCATAACGTGCAATAAACCAATCAGGGTCTCATCTCCCATTCCCTTTAAGAGCCAGTTGCGCTCACGAATCAGAACGCATCTCCAGAGAGGAAACGGAGCTGCTCGTGTGCGAGCAAATATAGGACCAGGTCTACACTGATCCCGTCCATTGTCACAGAAAATAAATAAACACAAATAATCTGTGTACTGTCAGAGATCAGTCATAGCTTCATTTCAGCTAAACCAGCAAGTTATCCTTTTCTTACAGCTAAAGTGGGGCACAATTTTGGGCCGAATTCTCCCTTTCTGATTATATAGGTATGGACTTTATCTTGATGGTTCTACAGATTATTTTATCAGGTTTTCCTGTGGTGTGGGGAATTTAATCTGCCCAGAAGAACGTCGGGGCCACACTGATCTCAAATTGTAAAATATCCAAACTGTTGAATATTTACGATCAGAATTCCTGTTGTGTAGGGGGAACCCTGAGGACAAACATGGGGTCCACTCTATAGATTATCACATGGAACAAAATGATTCCTGATCAGTAAACATAATAACATGTAACATGTAAAATACATGTTAACGTTGTCTCCATGACTTCCATCCAAACCTTTTTCTTTTATTTCCGCAAGTTTTCTGTAAAAAGCAGTCCAAACGCTATTTTTGTCCACCATTTCTTTACTCTGAAGTCACATTTGACCTCAAGAGATTTTGCAAGATATCCCGTGTTCACAATTTTTTTTAGTGTGGGCTAGCCTTATCTTGCTGAAAAAATACATGTGTGGATTGGATGATAACGTTACCTCACCAAACCATGTTGTAATGGAAATGCTACCGTTACTCACTGTGCTCAGAACCTGCCCAATGGTGGAGAAACGCTTTTAGATCCTAACATAGAAGCAGGATGAAATCTTTTAAAAGTTCACATCATAGTGAGCATGTGACGAGTCTCCTCATTTTCTGGATGAGTTTCAAATTGGAAGCTGTGGTTTGATTATGTTGATCCCAGTGTTTGTCCTGAAGGTCTAAACTCACACTAGTGCTTACAAAGAATGCAGTCAAAGCATATATATGTTGTGTAATGTTTATGCAATGATACCACAGAAAATTTCCTGAATTGAAAGTAAATCATATTGCATCATGCGCACTCAATTTGTAATTGTAATAATTTCGCCATGGCTTGCATTACACTCAACAATGTTTTTAAAAGGGTTAAGCATTGTGAGGAGTTAAAGCAGCAGAGATTCTGGACTGGATTTATCTAAAGATGGGATAACATATTTTTTTTCTTGTCTTACAATGCCTGCCAATCTTTTTTTCTGCTTTGACTGAGCCCTAATTTCTTCGAGAGGAATTGAAGTGTGCATATCGGGATATTGGTGTATGATTAGACATCACAGAGGCAGTCATTTGCTCTCAAAACTTTAGGAGTACGCATCTGTTGAGGTTGGTGGTTACTCATTAAAACAAACATGGTGTAATTAAAAAATAACACAGAGGAGCAAGTGTAGGGGGAGATTATGTAGAACTCAGGAAGTTAGCCGCATCATCTTTTTTTGCATCTCCACGGGGGGAGTTTAGCTGTAGAGCCAACTGCAGAAACAAGAGCAGGTTTCTTGTTGTCCGCTTAAGGCCTATTAGGATGTGGGGCTCCTACGACACTTCCCTTGTGCTCTGAACTTTTGATGCACACTATGCTGAGGATATCCTGGATATGCTGGAATTCCAGAAGAGGATGAAAGACATAAAATGAGCTAATGGCTGCTAATGGTCAGCTGTCTACATAAACGACATCCTAACTGAAAATGTAACCTTATATTTTAGATGCTATTCATTGGTAACAACTTTGTTAGCAGCTGTGCATGTGCACTATGCAAATACCAATGTCCTGACATGACCTGCATGAGATACTCTACTAATGCTCGTAGTTAATTCACTGATGACAGACACTAGCATGTAGCTAAGCTAACTATTAGATGTTCAAATAGGAACTGAAAATATGTACAAAACTGGGGCCAATATGACATTTCAGTCACACTTTATTTGGTTACACTTTACTTGAAGGGGTGCGCCTAAGACTGACGTGACACCTACATAATCATGACATGACACCTACATAATCATGACATGACACATACATAATCATGCCATGACACATGTCATGAATATGAAGGTTTTTTATGCATGTTTATGACAACTGTCATTAAGTGCCATTCGCTTAGTTATGTAATTTTTAATGCAAAGATGACATTGTTTGAGATGTCTTTGTTATGGGCTATGGTTAGGGGTAAGGGTAGGGGTAGGTTAGGTCAAATAATGTCATATTTGCATTAAAAATGACATAACTGAGTGAATGAAACATAATGTCAGTTGTCATAAACATGCATAAAACCTCTTTCATATTCATGACATGTGTCATGTCATGATTATGAAGGTGTCATGTCAGTCTTATGCACACCCCTTCAAGTAAAGTGTTACCTATTATTTTAAGGTTAAAATTTTGCTATTAACAAACCATTAACTACGACTTTTGCCTCAATAAACTCCTAATTTGCTGCTTATTAATAGTTAGTAAGGTAGTTGTTAAGTTTAGGTATTGGGTAGGATTAGGGATGTATATTATGGTCATGCAGAATATGTGCTTTATAAGTACTAATAAACAGTAAAATATGTTAATAATAGGCATGCTACTAGTTAATAGTGAGAATTGGTCCCTATGGTAAAGTGTTGCCATATTTTCTTGTTCTTTAAGGTATATTTAGATTTTTTTTCTTCCATTTGAAATATATGTAGGCTATACAGTATATGACTGTTTACAACAATATGCTGTTTAAAAAAAGTTCTTGCATTTTCTGAGAATCAAATCCATGATTGATTGCTAACACCATGCTTTACTATTTGGTAACATCTTGGTAACATAATTATGTTGCCTATCATCAAGGAGCACACCTTTGATGCTAAAATTTTATTTAAATGAAAAATAGCTAATTTAAAACTGATACCAGTATAGTGATCATTGAGTCATTCACCACTTCTGCTTGCTGTGTGTGTGCCATATTATGCGCCTACAAGCAACTGTGAAAACCACACGTGTTATTGCCTGTCGAGGCAGTGGAACTATGGGCCAGCAGCTGAGAACGCTGCGTTTTACATTACTGACCGCACTTATTCATTAAACACTTCAGCTGTGCGCGAAGCTACCCCTTGACTGCATTCATTCAATTCTTGCTAGCATGAATTAAACGATGATGGAATTATTTCGAACCTATTATACTCTAATGAAATACTTTCGCCTTTTCCGTGTAGCTGGTTTCTGTCTGTTGGTTATCGTTTCCCCCCCTTATGGTGTTGTTTTGCTAAGTGCTTGCTGAATGCTTCCCTTGAGAGTCTTTAGGGTATTTGTTGTGCCTGTGGAGTATTTACTCAGAGATTGTGTGTGTACACGCTCGGTTGTGTAACCGCACACCCTCTACAGCTGTCAGATACTTGCAACGTTAGCCTGCAGAACTGAGGGAAAATCACCTCTCTTAAATACCATTGAGATGTTGAGTCAGTGTGGTGCAATAACAGACCGTGAGCCCTCTAAACAGCCTCAATTTCTCGACGGCTCACTTTCTCTGTTTCCCTTCAGGGGTGATTGTCTGTTTGAATGACTGTTGTCTACAGTGGCATGCACAGAGTGTTTGCTATGTAGACTCAGTGGAAATGTGCTGTAAGGATTTAGGTTGGTAACATGTTTTGAGAGCAGGTCTCTCAAGGAAAATATAGTCCACTTCAGGAAACACTTCAGATATGGCTTAAAGCCACTCAAAGAGGCCCTAATCATCCCTCGAGGGAGCACACATGTCCATCATAATGTGACTTTGACATTGTTTCACACCCTCATGTCAACACAACTGGAGGTATTTCGGTAACTTAAAACCGATAGATAGTTAGTGTTGAGGAACCTACATAGAATTGAAAACATTTCTGGGTAGAAATTGCTAGTGCATTTCACAAACAATTACAACGTAACACATTGAATTAAAATTCTGAAGAAGAAAAACTTAAATTGTATTTGTAAAACACACTTCAACAGTATAGTTTAATTTACTACTTCTTTTGACAGTGTAGTTTATGTCATTGAATTTGCTAGCTAAAGCAACACATAAATAGTAGCTAACTACATTGAAACTATTAAGGTGTGAGGATCATGGACCTGTTTTGTTGTGTTTTGCCCCGTCTTTGTTCCTGGTTTTCCTTATATGGTCTTTTTCCTGTCTTTGTTTAGTTTAATTATGATTCCTGGCACCTGTGTTTGTTAATTATCCCCAGTATTTAAGTACTAGTCCGTTCAGTTTGTGTTTGTCAGATCTACTCGTTCTCTACGTGTGTTGGCTCAAGCTCCTATTGTGGATTATCTCCTATGTTTCCTTGATTAAAGACAGTTCTCGTTTACTCGTGCATGCTGTGTGCTTCCTCAACAGCGTGACGTGACAGAAGACCTGACCAAAACCGTTACCTCCGTGTCTATCCTCCGTTTTTGTTTTTCATTTTTGTACAGTGTTTTTTGTTTCCGTAGTTCCCCACATGAATCCCTACACCTGCCCGGAATTCCTCCTCCTCCTGCTGGAGCAGGGGCACAGATCTCTCGAGGACCATACAAGACTGCTCCGGCTGTTAGCTAGCACCACCAGCTACCCGGACGGCGCGCACTGCTGATTCTATGATGCAAGCTTGAACACTGCGAGCAGAGCGCCGTCGTCCGAGGATGGTCCTCGAGAGGATTTTGTCGCCTTCGTGGAGTGGACTCTGGCGAGAAACGGGTCGCCATCCACCACCTGCCCCGTGGATGATCTCGTCAGATCCACCCCAGACCCAGTGCCCAGCCCACCATCTCCTAGCTCACGGATCATCAGCCCGAGCCCACCGATGACAGAGAGCCAATTTCCGCCGCGATCGACAAGCCAGCGCAAAGCCGAGCGACTGAGCGGAGGATTGCCCCGGACGTGGAGCTCAATCCGTTAGACCAGGTGCGAGAGCCGGCGACAATGCCAGCAACGAGGGAGAAAGCCGTGGACAGTGTGAGTGCGGAGAGGAGCTCCGCCCCTGCACCGCGGCTGAGGGTGAGCTGAGTATGGCACGGCGAATGTGCCACACCGAAGAGGAGAGGGCTCCAGTCCCCGAATCTAGTCCAGAGTGCCCTCCAGTGGCCACTCCTCGAAAGCGCTCCCTCGCCTCCACCGTTACCCGTCGATCCACCAGCTCCACCGGGCACCCTCGTCCCTCCGGCTCCGCCTTGGTCGGGCATCGACCCGTCATCGCCTCAGGACTCTGCTCCTCCATCTGCACCTCGTCGCTCTGTCCCACCGGCTCCGTTGGGCTCGTTCCTCCAGCCAGCTCCACCTTGGTCCTCAGTCGCTCTGGCTCCGCCTCGGTCGCCAGAGCCCTCTGCTCCACCCTGGCCCCCCGGATCCTCGGCATCCCCCTGGCTCGTTGGCTCTCCGTCTCCGCCTTGGGCTCCTCTGCCACCTGCTCTGCTACCGTTGGTCTGCCCCCTGGAGTCAGCGGCCATTCCTCCTCCATGGCTCCTCCCTCCATCGGCTCCACCGTGGGTCGCCATCATGGCTGTGGCCTGGGTCCTGCTTGGCTCCTCCTGCTCCAGATCCCTCCTGTTTCCTCCCTGGCTCCTCCCTCCATCGTCTCCTCCCTGGATTCTGCTGCCGGCCCCCTCCAGGACATCTGTCCTCCTCCTGAGCCCCTCCTGCTTAGTTCCCACCCATTGCCCCACCTCTGTTGTTGTTGCGAGGACACACCTTCCAGGAGGAGGGCGATATGTCATGATCATGGACCTGTTTTGTTGTGTTTTGCCCCGTCTTTGTTCCTAGTTTTCCTTATATGGTCTTTTTCCTGTCCTTGTTTAGTTTAATTATGATTCCTGGCACCTGTGTTTGTTAATTATCCCCAGTATTTAAGTCCTCGCCTGTTCAGTTTGTGTTTGTCAGGTCTACTCGTTCTCTACGTGTGATGGCTCAAGCTCCTATTGTGGATTATCTCCTATGTTTCCTTGATTTAAAAACAGTTCTCGTTTACTCATGCCTCCTGGGTGCTTCTTCAACAGTGTGACGTGACATTAGCAGAGCAAAATTGGTTTAAATATGCTGCATATGTTTTGCTTGAACAGGTACATTAAATTCAAATTGGTTTACAGTAAATTCAACTAATAACATAAAACACTCATTTATAAAACTGGGTCAAAACAGTGCTGAATAGCAGTATATTTTTACATATTTTGTGACAATATGACACCAATAGGGTACACACAATTCTTCTTTGAACCAGTTTCATGCACATGTCCAAATGAAATTGCACTGATGAATTGAAATCCTCTATGCTACTTTAAAACTTCAAGCACAATATGTTGTGATATAAAAATCAGCAATGCAGCATTGTGTCACTGCTCCTCTTTTAAAATACTAGCTTTAATATACTTTAATAATGAAGTTACTATTGTTGCTGATTTTAGTAAGTTACTCCCTATGACTGAAGCTATACTCAAAGCAACAACATTTTCTAATGTAACATAATTATTCAAGGACTTACGGTCTTCAGTGAGATGGATGCATGTGTTTCTGATAGGTTGTCCGGACATATGGTCATGTTTATTTGTTCTGTTTGTCATTTCTAAGCTTGTAAAGCACTGGAGTTTAAATTAAATATGGACCACCACATGAAGAAAATGGAAATCTGGTAACAGAGCAGGCCTCCGATTGGCTCACAACCAAAGAGGAACTGTGTGTATCTGTCGCAGGTGGGCCTGTGCTGTTGTACATTTTTACTGTGGTGGTTTACCCCAGTCGAACCTCTGGCTGGCAGGAATTGCTAACAGATGGCATGCATGTGAGTACTCTAAATACTCAAGGAATAATCCACCGTGTAAGGGTAATTTACTCTAACTAACATTCTACAATGATCATCCACATACAAACTAACACTGTACATGGTGGTTTATTTCTTTATGATGCATTGGAAATGAAAGGATAAATCTTAAGTGATTGAGTGAAAAGACTTTGGTTTACCTCAAAGTACTCATGTGTGGCGTCGGCTCCTTTCCTGACTGAGGTAGAGGAATTCTTCAGGGAAGCAGCTCTGCAGGCTGGATCAGCCTCAAACCACCTTCATTACGCAGTCTAGACGAGACCTCCAAGAACCCCACTGACAGGCTCCTTCCATCCCAACCCTCACCCCACCTACCTATCCCACTACATCGCCCTCCAATTGCAGCTCACCCCAATGGGTCAGAAGCTTGAAGACCACAGCCACTTTTGTCCCCCCAAAAAATTTAATTTCTAATATTGGGAAGCAAAGTGACTTTCAGATGACGAGCAGATTATTTCATTCCTTGTTAAATGTTGCCCTATGATGCCCCGCTGGTACATTTGTGGCCTATGTAGGCAGTATTTTATGACATTACTGGTGCGCTCCGGCATGAAAGCTGTTCCAAAAGGTAAGCAGCATGATAAGATTTATTTTTGCCAACTTTTAGGGCAGCATCAGATGTTGTAGAGAAAGTAATCACAAAATGCATTTTGATGAGTTCAGCAAAGAAATCTATAAGACAGTGGATGAAATGGGACATGTTAATAAAACTAAAAAAATCAATACTAAAAAGGGTTCATAAAGTATGGACTAATTTAAATTTAATCTGTTTAACAAATTATTTCTTACCTTGTATCCAAATATGCATACTTCCATTCTATATAGTAGGCAAAACAAACAAACAAAACAAGTATGTGAAATGATTCTCAGTATTCAGTATAAAGCAGTAGGTGGAGAGCACCCAAATTACCTACCGATTAGATTCTGAAGTGCACATTCGATGGACACTTTAGCATCCCATGGGACCATGGGACAGGTTTTAAGAATGAAGCTGGTTGATCATGTGACAATGACAACATGGCGAATCCAGATTACGTTCATACTACACACATTCATACTGTGTAGAATGTTCTCTTTTTGCGGTAGTACATACTTATTTGAAAAAGTACCTGCACAAGAGAGAGTGTGTGATTTTGGATGCAGCCTGGGTCTTCCACTCTGTATGATACATGTATGAAGAACATTTCAAAATAATTCAATTTAGATTTGAATTTGAATTCTAAATTTCAATTGGAATTCAAAATAAATTGGATACTTGTTCTTTTTTTAATTTATAAAAACATATTGCCTCCTTTAGTAAGTTACATGTATTTAGCTACTTTCAAATATTAGCTTGACTGTAACTACTAAAAAAGTATTCTAAAAAAGTAACTTCCCCAGAATTGATATGTGATTAAAGAAAGCAGACTATGAATGTGCAGTGTCAGACAGCAATAAATAATGTGTTTAGCAACCACCTTATTTATGCACATGTTGTGTATAACCTTAATATAATTAAATACAATTACACAAACCTGCATCTAGGGAACCTGGTTCCATTTTGGATACACCTTTACAAGCATTAGCTGAGGCATGATAGTCATAGTTTCTGTCTAATTACGAAACCACCAAAACTCTACCCATTCGCCACACACATCGCTTTCCATTCTGACTACTAGTGTCTGTGTGTTTCCATAATGCTACACGTACACATATATAAGAAAGTGTCTTTCCACAGTTCATGGAAAGATATCTCGGAAAAGCCACACCAAAATATCTTGTGGAGACATTATGGACTGGAGGGGTGAAGAGGTGCATTAAAAAAGAGAAACAGAGACGTGTGCGAGAGAGAGTGTGTGTGTGATTTGACAATGAATTCCAGTGTGATAACAAGTAACAGCTGCCGGCGTCTCAGTGGCCCTGCTCTCTATGAGTGTGTGTACATGTGTGCGGTTGAAGCTGTGGAGAAACCTTAAACACACATAATGTACCGAGTGTAGAATGTAGATACAGGCCTGCAATTTGACCCATTATCCAAAACCTAGACCGTGCTAATGTAAAGTGGCCCTCCCTTTAAAGTCAACATGCTGCAAAAGACCATAAAATGAAAATTATTCAAATGAAAGTTTGGCCAAATTGAATTAATTCACTACTTTGATGTCAAATGCATATTTGTAAAAGCAAGACACATAGTGTTGTGTTTAAAGTGAAGCAGGGCTTTTTCTGACGTTTTTTGGACAATTATTGCCTTATTTATGGGCTAGTATAGAATCTTGACACTTGAACCCGTGTCTCTATTAGCTAAAGCCTCTTAAGCAACATGTATGTGCACTGCTGGGATCAAACAACAGAGTCCTGATTTCTTTACCAAATCATTGCCTCAAGCATTAAGAACAAACCTGGTTATTCTGGTTAATCTTCATTTAGCAAAGACCCCAGAAATCCACCGAAACCAGCATTACATTTGACTCTGGTTACCCTAGAGCAACCAGAGACTGACAGTGAAATATGTTCCTGGTTTCTTTCTCCAAATTCCATAATGTCAGCTGTCTAGTTGGAGTTGACGAGTTCCTTCACCACCCAGGAGTTTGAAACATGATTCTTTGGTTCATCTTCCTTGGAGAAGAAACTTTCTGGGGTTCTTGTCCTCCTCTATGCAGGAGGTTCAGGCCTTGCATGTAGGACTTAATGGAGGTGGAGATGTTCCACTTTTATATGGCCCTGGTCTTTTCACAGTTGTGAATTCTTACTATGGTTGATGAGTGTCCTAATGGACACAGGTGACTAGAAGAGTACCTGCCAAGACCCTGTCAAAGTCAACATGCCTCCAGAGTCCATGAAATCTGACTTGACCACAGAAGACATCATTGAGTCAGATAGAAGAGGGTGGTAGGTCCAAAATCCTATGGTAAACCGTTTTATATCATGATAGTACTATGCTATAGACTACGGGTCAGAAATATTTTTATTTTAAAGAAATCAATACTTTTATTCAGCAAGGATCTCTATGCAGGAGGTTCAGGCCTTGCATGTAGGACTTAATGGAGGTGGAGATGTTCCACTTTTATATGGCCCTGGTCTTTTCACAGTTGTGAATTCTTACTATGGTTGATGAGTGTCCTAATGGACACAGGTGACTAGAAGAGTACCTGCCAAGACCCTGTCAAAGTCAACATGCCTCCAGAGTCCATGAAATCTGACTTGACCACAGAAGACATTATTGAGTCAGATAGAAGAGGGTGGTAGGTCCAAAATCCTATGGTAAACCGTTTTATATCATGATAGTACTATGCTATAGACTACGGGTCAGAAATATTTTTATTTTAAAGAAATTAATACTTTTATTCAGCAAGGATTTGATAAATCAATCAAAAGTGACAGTAAAGGCTTTAACGTTGTTACAATTTAATTATGATAATATAATAATAATTATAATAAACATTTTTGAATAAATGATTTTCTTTTGAACCTTCTGTTCAAGAATCAAATACTTCAAAGAATTGGGGGGGAAATTGCATCATGGATGCCAAAAAAATATATGAAGCAGCACTGTTTTCAACATCGATAATAATCAGAAATGTTTCTTGAGCAGCAAATCAGCATCTTAGAATGATTTCTGAAGATCATGTGACACTGAAGACTGGAGTAATGATGCTGAAATATTCAGTTTTACATAACTGAAATGATACATTGTAAACACTGTATTGTACACTGTACACTGTATTGTATTGTATGTTTGTTGTTTTGTTTTTATGTTTATTTGTGATTATGATTACCTGCCAAGGGGCTAAATTTGGTACAATGCATGAAATGGAAACATTTATGTTAAAATTGTACATGGTCCCTTTTCAAATAAATTTGAATAAATAAATACATTTAAAATTAAAGTTTTATTATAATAATTTAACAGTATTTTATTTTACAGTATTACTGTTTTACTGTATTTTTGGTCAAACAAATCCAGTCTATCATCAGCAGAAAAAAAAAACCTTTACATTATGTAACATCTAAAAAAACACACACACACACACACACAAAAAATGGTAAACCAATTTTTTTTTTTTTTTTACATCAATCCTACTATAAATTCTTATTAGATCAACCACATTGTAAAATAGTCAACACATAGTGTGCACATTTGGGACCACACATCAATTTATTTATATATTAATGGAATCTTAACTTGTTCAAAACTCTTCAATACTTTTATTCAGCAAGGATTTGATAAATCAATCAAAAGTGACAGTAAAGGCTTTAACGTTGTTACAATTTAATTATGATAATATAATAATAATTATAATAAACATTTTTGAATAAATGATTTTCTTTTGAACCTTCTGTTCAAGAATCAAATACTTCAAAGAATTGGGGGGGAAATTGCATCATGGATGCCAAAAAAATATATGAAGCAGCACTGTTTTCAACATCGATAATAATCAGAAATGTTTCTTGAGCAGCAAATCAGCATCTTAGAATGATTTCTGAAGATCATGTGACACTGAAGACTGGAGTAATGATGCTGAAATATTCAGTTTTACATAACTGAAATGATACATTGTAAACACTGTATTGTACACTGTACACTGTATTGTATTGTATGTTTGTTGTTTTGTTTTTATGTTTATTTGTGATTATGATTACCTGCCAAGGGGCTAAATTTGGTACAATGCATGAAATGGAAACATTTATGTTAAAATTGTACATGGTCCCTTTTCAAATAAATTTGAATAAATAAATACATTTAAAATTAAAGTTTTATTATAATAATTTAACAGTATTTTATTTTACAGTATTACTGTTTTACTGTATTTTTGGTCAAACAAATCCAGTCTATCATCAGCAGAAAAAAAAAACCTTTACATTATGTAACATCTAAAAAAACACACACACACACACACACAAAAAATGGTAAACCAATTTTTTTTTTTTTTTTACATCAATCCTACTATAAATTCTTATTAGATCAACCACATTGTAAAATAGTCAACACATAGTGTGCACATTTGGGACCACACATCAATTTATTTATATATTAATGGAATCTTAACTTGTTCAAAACTCTTCTTGCTCTTTAAAATACTGTCCACTAATAGAAGCGCAAATACTGTTGTAGCGAATCAGCTCATGGGGAAATATGAATAATTAACCATAACTAGTTATAATTAACTATTCATATTTTAGATCCACTGTAGATATTTAGCTGACCACTCAGGGTCAACTGTCTTGTCAATTCTAAGACGTTAATTTCCTGGTTAAGGGAAATAACTTTCTTACTGTACAATTCTATAAGCTTGTAACGTAAATCTGCATGATTATTCACTCCGGTTATGAGTAAACAATGAACACGTCAAGTGTGATACAAGTAAGGTTTTATTAACTACATAAACACTTAAACTAGTCCAACATACTACATAAACACATTAAGCCGGTCCAACATACACATACGCACACACACACACACACACACACA
>NW_015505783.1:230170-234566 GCF_001515645.1 Sinocyclocheilus grahami
AGAAAAAAAAAACCTTTAAATTATGTAACATCTAAAAAAAAACACACACACACACACAAAAAATGGTAAACCAATTTTTTTTTTTTTTTTACATCAATCCTACTATAAATTCTTATTAGATCAACCACATTGTAAAATAGTCAACACATAGTGTGCACATTTGGGACCAAGAAGATGCAGAATATATTTTTTAATTTAATTAGTTAGTTATGAAAAATAATGCTTTTAAAAATGCGAACACATTTAACACACCCTCAGCCCCAGACTTACGTAGGTCATCTCACATTTAGTTTTTTTTCTTTTTCTTTTTTTTTTCAACTGCTTACACACAAAATCTTTACTTGTCACACAATTTCTGAAACCTGACACTCAATCGCCAGAATCACGCGCCAAATCTGCAAAACCATACACTAATTCTCGACCTTTGACTCAGTTTTCAATTTCATGAAATTACTTTTTGCAAAGCACAACACACAATTATCTTTGTAACACACAACAATCTAACAGGAATTAATATTATGGCAAAGGTGTTCAACACAAGATGTGTTTGTGATATTTTGAATGCAGTGCTTCATTTTACAAGAGATGTGAGGCATTTTGCATTTTGTGTGTGCAATTCTTGGATTTGTGTGTAAAGTTTTTGAAAAAAAAAGAGGCAAAGTTTTGAAAATATGTGTAAGCAGTTGAAAAAACTGTAATATGGTTGATTGGTGATGAGCATGATGCAGGGCAACAACTGTGTGCTGAAGAATGCAGTTATATGCCCCGAAAACTCAAGAGAACGGGGCAAAAATGCCCCTGTATGAGTTGTAGCCTAAAAGTTAATGTATCATACATTTTATGTATGTCAAATGATCTTTCAGAAATCACTCTAAATGTGATAATTCTATTATTCTATCCTAGTGAACATGCCTCCTAATTCCTCGTCTACAGCTAAAGTTTTTGTTGTTGTTATTATATACACATATACATGTATGCTAGTTTCAATCTCTGCAAACACACTCAGTAAAGTACAGTTAGAAGGCTATAGACTTACTGCTTTCTTTCTTTAAGCACACTCACTATTCTAAAAACATCTGTTTGCACAGAGGGCCTTTCTGGGCTGGTGGAGAGTGTGTAACATGTCACGCTGACTGCAACGGGATCCCATGAGAGCCCTTGAGAGGGTCAGAGGGGTAATTGGTTAATTTGTATTTGATCGGGATCAGATGCCTTTCTCTGGTTGATTTAAAGGTCAGAAAGAAATAAAGAGTAGATTAACTGTGAATACAAAAGTAAAGGAATTCATATTTTGACACCATTCAAACTCATGTCGTTCCAGTTTGTGGCCATGTTTCCCAAACTTAAAGTCATCCGACAACTTTCATTCAAATCAACCATTGAAGGTGTTGATTGATACTGATATGCTAGGCTGATCTAACTGATAGGATGCGCTCATCCTTGTGCTTGCCAGAGCACATGGTTCTCATCATATGCAGACATCATGTTGAAAAGAGCCAGTGCAGATTCTAAAAGATGAAGAAATAAAGCTTTTAATGCTGGAGCAGATTCTGCTCTGGATGTGGCTAATAGCTTAGTCTTTGGTTGTTTTAGCACTCACAGGAAATGCCAGTAGGTGTGCAGAGGCCTAGACAGCAGTCATAACATGCCTCTTCAGATCGCTGTTATGAAGGGATACGGGAGAACTGCACATGGTAAAAGTCTTCTTCTTTGGTTTGGACTTTGTAAGTGTGTGTGTGTGTGGAAACTGATACAGTATCATTTAAAAGTTTGGGGTCAAAAAGTTTTAATATATATGAAGTTACAGAAAATACTTTTTTAAAGGGGTCATATGAATCCATTTTTCCTTTCCCTTTGGAGTGTTACAAGCTCTTGGTGCATAAAGAAGATCTGTAAAGTTGCAAAGAATAAAGTCTCAAATCCAAAGAGATATTCTTTATAAAAGTTAGGAGTCAGCCACACCTACCTAAAACGGCTCGTTCTAACACGCCCCCACGTCTACGTCACTATGTGGGAAGTTTTGCATAACGCCTTCCAAATGTTCACGAAAAAAAGAAGGCGTAACTTTTATTCTCGCTGTAGTATTGTTGTTGCCGCCGCCGCAATGTCGTGAAGACGCTGTGTGTTTCGTTGTGAAAGCGAAACTACTTTGTTTGGACTTCCAAAAGAGGACTATATCTGCTTCGTCATGCCTAGAGCTGATCCATGCTGGTCGCTGAGGAAATACATCAACTTAGTGCTATGGATCGCCGGATCGCCTTTCACCATGGATGAAGTCCAGCCTGGGGTCGTCACATGTGGTTGCCGCAAGCCCTCCGGACGCTCCTTCGTCGAATCCGCCGGCCGCGCCGTTCTGAAGACGTCCGCCTCTGCTCACTCAAGCCTGCCATGTGTTTCGTTGTGAAAGCGAAACTACTTTGTTTGGTCTTCCAAAAGAGGACACGACTAGAAATCAGTGGTTGAGTTGTATTTACAACACTGTTCCAGAACAGTTCAACCCAAATATTCAGATGTGTGCAGCACATTTTATGGAGGACTGTTTCCTGATCCTGCTAGAGTAGACTACAATGCCGGCTGTTCTGACTCACAGACTGTAAGTACGTTTTTTATATTTAAAGAATTTGCCACTGACGATTCAAACGTGAGTTTTGGGTAGTGTAAAGTAGCACTTGTTGTTTGTCATTTCTCCGATCACAAATGCAGACATGGTTTTATGTTTACGCGGCACGATGCAACACAACGCGTAAAAAGACAGTTTAAGTCATTATAATCCATAATTATGTCCCCACTGGATGCAACAAATGCCTCGTTTATAATGGGTTTTCATGTTTCTGAATCATCGCTCCGGCTGGGACACAGCATCACAGTATGGTGCTTGCTGTTTTTCCTGTATTCAACAAGTGAATGCAGTCTTGATGAACATAAGATTTTTTTTGTAGGTTTTAATAAACACTCTGTTAATATAAACACTAAAATGTTGTTATAGTATTGGTTGCTTCTTGTAAGTTAAATTTAACTTAATGTGTCTTCATCCCGGAAACTGGCAACATCAAATGGAATATGAATTTACATTGGACTGAAACTAAACACAGAGAGTGGGTTCCTCACATCAGAAGTCCACCACACACCACTCCCCTGAACATAGAAAAATAATCCACTCTGAACAACTTTCTTTTACCCCTTTCCCCTCCCTCTCATGCCTAGCTGTCTCCAAACCGCAACCCCCCATTCCTCTCCGTCTATAGACCTCCTCCTGATTCTCTAATGATGACAGTGCTTCGTTAGTAGCCCAACACAGAAGTCTCTCTCTCTCTCTCTCTCTCTCTGTCACACACACTCAACCTTCCCCTGCTTCTTTCCTGCTGTTTTTATAGGCCTGTGGCACCTCTTTATTTTACAGCAGCACACAGTAGTCTAACAGCTCAGATCAGGTCTCAGGAATCTGGATTCAATATAGACGGTGAGGGCAAATCTTGTCTCTTTCAATGCCAGCAAATGGGACAACCAGGAGAACAACAACCATTTTCCAAAGAGCACCAACTGGAAACTGCACATATATTGCATCTACGAGGAGATCAACTCAAGTCAAGACATGTCTAAACAGGTGCAGAGCCATGCATTTTGCCTGTAAATGCAGAAAATGTGTAAAAATACAAGTTGTTAGTAACTGGGCGTCCTGTTTCCATCACGTTGAACTCATTATGTCACATAACTGGTGAACACATAACTCCAGTGAACTGTCATTGGTCGAAAATCCACATAGCTGTGTAATAATTATTAAATATGTTCTGTTTGGCTGTGATTTTGTTGCAAAATGGATATAACAGGTAGATCCACCCTCAGCAAAATTTTGGTCTTAAATTTACATAGCTTTGTGTTAAACAAACAATTTCTGATTGGCTGTGTCAAGGAATATATATAATGGTTTGCTCCACCCACTGTGAACTCTCATTGGTCAAAAAGTCACATTGCTGCACATTAAATATAATGGCTAGCTCCACCCACAATAAACTGTCATTGGCTGAAAATCCACATAGCTGTGATTTAAACATAACAGTTAGCTCCACACACAGTGAACTCTAATTGGTCGAAAATCCACATAGATGTGATTAAACATAACAGTTAGCTCCAGCCAGAGTGAATACTAATTGGTCGAAAATCCACATAGCTGTGATTTTAACATAACAGTTAGCTCCACCCACAGTGAACTCTCATTGGTCGAAAATCCACATAGCTGTGATTAAACAACATTTAGCTCCACCCACAGTGAACTCTCATTGGTTGAAAATCTACATAGCTATGCATGAAACATAATGGGTAGCTCCACTCTCATTGGTCGGAAATCTGCATAATTGTGCATTAAACACTAAATATGTTATGATTATAATTGTTTTTT
>NW_015505783.1:234576-237377 GCF_001515645.1 Sinocyclocheilus grahami
TTTTTTGTCACATAATCGGTATAACGATGCATTTACACAGGGTGTTGGCGACTTGGCGTTAACGATTCTCATTCACTTTGAATGGGTGATTTCATGCGTTGCCGAACTGAATTGTGGATCTGTTGTGTCGCGCCACTGACGTTGCTCACGGCAGAAGTTGAAAAACTTTCAACTTTTCAAGTGTCAAAACAGGCGTCAGCCAATCAGATCACCTTATGCAAATACCCTGGTGCAGGCGCTAGCCAATCGCGTTCACTGGCTGTTGTCACTGTGACGGTCGCGTCAGCACCAAGCTTCAGACACGCCCTCTGTCAAGCGTCGACGCTGACACCTCGTGTGAATGTACCATAACGGGTAGCTCCACCCACAATGAACTCTCATTGATCGAAAATCTACGTAATTGTGCGTTAATCACTAAATATGTTTGGATTATATGTGGTTTTGTCACATAAGGGCTAGTGACACATGTGGTCACATGTGGTCGCTCCACCCACAGTGAATTATCATTGGGTGAAAATCCAACTTTTTTTGTTACACAGAATTTAGATTTAAATTCTCCCAATATACTGACTTCAAGAACAGCACCATTCCTGGTGGAGTATTGCATTATCTGTCAAACATTTGATGTTCAGATTTCAAACCATTTTCACTCTAAACTTTTGAAGCCCAGCTAATGACTTCTGGCAATTCGTATGCCGTATCTGTATGAAAGAGCTGTCGACATGAAAATCAGAGCAGGACCTTTTTCTGTTTTAAGTTGAAATACGTTACGTCTTTCATTTGCGTTCACTACTTTCACTGTTTACTGTGTACACTTCCCGGTTTTCTGCTACCTAGCCGTCTCGTAAAGTTGGCCTTCCGTGACGCTATTCACAGCACTCTGCACATTGAGGTCAAAGCGCGTACGACCTTTGTGTGGAAAGATGCACTGAAGCCTTGACATGAATCATCCAAGAAAAAGACTTTACAGCTCTGTGTGAGTGATACACCCTTCCAACTCGTGAATAAACCAAATATTATAGGATACAGTCCAGCTTTTAACTAGAATGAAGACCTATTTCATTGTAAGCATCTACTTGAGCTGCAGATTTTCATTGTTCATCAATGGAGCCAAAGAAGCAAAGTCCAGTGTCTGGAGTGTGTCTGTTGATAAGACCGCTGGATGACCTGTGGAAAGTACACACAACAACACCAGCACAGAGTAAAACTCTCTCATTCACACTTTTACATTTTTCATATGTTCAGAATTGAAGAGAGACAGCGTTGTTCTTGTTGTTCCATGTCTCTGGTCTGTTTGCTCTTTTCCAGGCGCTCATGGGGCATGTGAAGGGGGCTGATATATACGGGGCACCATCGAGGCTCGTCTGATCTGGCCTGCCGCTTGTGTTTTGCGTAGTTGGAGCAAGAGGGAGCGAGGAGACGAGGATCATGTCCTCTCTTGGAGAAGTGCTAACTTGGACAGGGAAAGGAATTTTCTGTGGTTTATTCAGAGAGCGGCTCCATCTGTGTAAACTGGTGCTTGCCAGGATGTCGACTCCCTCGCTTTCTGCACAGACACACGCTTAACCCCTTCAACACCTTCTGCTCACCATATCCGCTAGTCACGAACAATTACACAGTTAACAAGATAATATTCCTTAATGCTGCAAAGAAAAAATTACATCTCGCAGAAGCAGAATCAACCCAAAACAAGACAAACCCTTTTAAAAAAGAAGTACACTACTGTATATCTTTACTTATTTAAAAAATAATGCACTTTAAAATAATATACTCGTGTGAACCGAATAGAATGTTTGTTTGTCGTGTATTTGAATATATTTTTTATTACCAATTTTATTAATGAAGTTAGTACCTTTAAAATATATCTTAACTTTAAATGTAATATCAAATAACACATACAGTTAAAAATACAATAAAGTACTTTACAGGTGATTTAGATGTTAGTCAGCACATCCAAATAAGTGAACTTCTTTAAAGCATGACAAAAGATTAATAAAACATCATGATTTAAACGTAGTTTAAAGTAAAACTTGAGAAAATAAAAAAAATCACAGATATGTTATGAAACATACAGTAGTCATCAAAGTGTCTCTCTTTAAGTCACTTAAGTGTTCTTTAATTGTATTCATATTATATTATGACAATACAGTTCTGCAAGTTTTTGAAGTACACTACAAGTGCACAAGCAATATCTGTCATGCTTACAATACCAGTTTACAGTGTTTACCATAGTTTCTGATAAAACATCATAGTTAGCCATGACTGTCATCATGAACAGAAATTAAACAAAACGACAGAAATATTTTGATGCTGGAAATTTTTGAAGGAGATCTCATATTAGTCACATATTATCATTTGAATAGCAACCAAAACTGTATCTGTGGTTACCTGAGTAGCACATTTTTTCCCTTTTTTTTGGTTCCTATTTATCATCTTTACCAGCAATGGTAAAATTAAAGCAGTTTAAAAGGGTTATGTAAGTATTTTCCAAACCATTTTCTGTCCTGCCTGATGAAAACATGAATAAGCAGGCACTTAATCTTTGTGTGTGTGTGTGTGTGTGTGTGTGTGTGTGATTATCTCCATTACTCTGTTCTGAGAGTGAGTTTGTATATATTTATGCAACACTATATTCCTTAAACTGAAGTAAATTCAGTCATGCTGCCATGAACCGGCAGTGTGATAACCTGCAGTGTGATAACCTGAAACTAGGCTAACCTCTAAATAAACACACATGTGCGCGCACACACACACACACACACACACACACACACACACACACACACACACACACACACACA
>NW_015505783.1:237394-307634 GCF_001515645.1 Sinocyclocheilus grahami
CACAAACACACAAACACACACACACACACACACACACACACACACACACACACAGACACAGACACAGACACAGACACACACACACACACACACACACACAGACACGCATGCTGGTCTGGACATGAACACTTCAGCCTTAACTCCCTCTGCTGGAGATACGTTCAACAAGAAACACAGCCGAACTTCTGGAGAAACTGTGATTTCATAACAGCTGAAGAGACACTATAGAGTAAGACTTTTTTAGTCGCTGTGAGATGCTTTTTTTCATACTTACAAAACAAACAAACCCTGAAATTGACTGAATTTTTCACACATTTGGGTGGAATGTGTTTTAAACATTGACAGATGTCTTTGTACGTGAAAGCGACAGAAAAGGGTTGCACTTTTCAACCTAGGCCCGCAAGAAAGTCACACACTGATAGTAGATGACTCCAGACATGACTATAAAACTGTTTCACTTTAATTATCGTTAAAC
Organism: Sinocyclocheilus grahami; assembly: GCF_001515645.1. Taxonomy (NCBI): domain Eukaryota; kingdom Metazoa; phylum Chordata; class Actinopteri; order Cypriniformes; family Cyprinidae; genus Sinocyclocheilus; species Sinocyclocheilus grahami. The sequence continues at coordinate 237,870 of NW_015505783.1, forward strand.
AAAAGACTAAATATAACATATTTTTGATGCATGGACAGTTAGAATTGCAGATGGTTATTTATTGCATTGTATTTTTACTGTGTTCATTTAAAAACTCAATGCAGTCTTTATAAAGGCAGAGCTACTATATATTTGCAGCCTTTGACCCTTCTTTTAAAGCCCCAAGACCATGTCAGAAAGTTTCTTAGGCTGAATATGACTTTTATTCATGTTATTCATGTTGTACCCTGTGTTATTCTCATTAGTCTCTTTAAACCCTTTGTCTCTGGTCTTCCTCATCTTGTGTCTCTCTGCAGGATTCATTCTCTGAGTCACGGGGCAGTCCCTGGCACACTGATTGGAAGCCTCTAGTTTATGAGTGGAGCTGGCGCTCTGCCCGGCCGCCTCTCGTCCCACAGTTAACCCCTTACTGTCCTGAGATCAGCTGTGCTCCACACTTAACCCTTTACTCACACTTCACGTCAGTCTGAGCCGGATCCTCAGCAAGAGTTTACTTTGAACCGTTACTAAATGATTTAAGGCCAGCATGAAATAAAAAGTCACCCTATTTTCTCGATGCATGTTATTTATCTTATTTTGATCGATTCATCGATGAAAATTACCTTAAGTTTTAAACCAAAATATTATAGCATGATCATCAAACTTCTCCAGACATTTAGTCCTCTTAAACCCTGCTCCTACAAGCTTGCGTTCATCTCAACATCCCATCAACAACCAAATGGATAAAACAAAATCAGTAGCACTTTATTTTACAGTCCTGTTCCATGCACATACCCTGCACGTATTATAACAATTAAATAACTGAGTAATAACTAGGTACTAACCCTGTACCTACCCCTAAACCTTACCTTAACCCATGTCGTTACCTTATACTATCTTGGGTAAGTACACTGTAAGTACACCAGTGTTGGGAGTAACACGTTACAAAAGTAACGCATTACAGTAATGGATTACTTTTTGCTGTAACACAGTAGTGTAAGGCATTACTAATCAGTTTTCAGTAATATTTTACTCTGTACATGTTCAGAACAACACCCTTTTAGCCCAAAATTTAATTGTTCAAAGAAAAAAAAACTCAGCAAGACCACGAGACATTAACGAATCAAAAATGGCGCAAGTAAGTTCTATTTCCTGTTCGTGGTCAGTCAATAGCAGCGTGTGGTGTCAAAGTTTGTAAATAAAGACTAAACGACAGCTTCTGATATATTTGTTTAGCGATTTATTTCATTCATCTTCCTCTCGCTGGTGGAACTTTGTATTGTGTGAAGTAGTCCAGTGAAGGCATGTTTAGGGCGAGTTTTACAGGAGTGCGGCGAGGCTACTGGCCCAACAGTGGAAACGCGGCATGATTTCGGCCTCTGTGCTGCGGTCCGAGGCTATTAGCCCCGCCCGGCTCGCTGTTAGCCCTGGCTCGCACTGGCCAGTGGAAAAGCGGCTAATGGGTGAAGATGGCAGAAAACTGTACATGCGCAAGATGGACGTACACTCTTAAAAATAAAGGTGCTTCAAAAGGTTCTTCAAGCGATGCCATAGAAGAACCATTTTTGGTTCCACAAAGAACCATTTAGTCAAAGGTTCTTTAAAGAACCATCTCTTTCTTACCTTTTTATAATCTGAAGAACCTTCTTTCACCAACAACGAACCATTTGTGAAACAGAAAGGTTCTTCAGATGTTAAAGGTTCTTTATGGAACCATTTAGACGAAAAGTTTCTTCTATGGCATCGTGAAGCACCTTTATTTTTAAGAGTGTATGCACATCTTGCCATGGCATTAGAGTTCACATATAGTCCTGTTGTGTCTAATATGAATAGACCCAAGCTATTCACAGATATTGCCAGATAATCACTTTACCTCTACCATAATTTTAACAGACTTGGATCGTTTGTGATTCTGGCTGTCATCATTTCTTGCATTGTCTTGAGCCTTCACTTTGAAGATGAAGTCAAAATGCTCTGCAGTACATTTTGTCATTTTAGAATAAGTTCTACTTCTGTAGTTATTTTGGTGAAAGTAACTTAAAAGTAATACAGGAGTCATGTAACGCATTACAATTCTGAAACAGTAATATTGTAAGGTAAGGAATGACTTTTAAATAACAGTAACAAGTCATCTATAATGTATTACAGTTTGGAAATAACTTGCACAACACTGAAGTACACACACTGTAAAATAAAGTGTAACCACAAAATCTCCATCTGGCTTTTAATTTCTGATAAAGAAATTAAACAGATCTTACTGAAGTAATTGTAAAAGTAATTGATTGTTACTACTTCCATTTTATCACAACTTTAAACTTAGTTTACCCAAAAGTGAAAATTCAAATGGTCATTTACTCACCCTTTTGCCATTTCAAAAACATATTACTCGTTCTACAACAGAACACAAAAAGAGACCCTTTTTTTTTTTTCTTTTGGTAATCCTTTAGATTATGGAACACATATTCACTATTAACTATTAACTAAGAGTTTAAAAGTTAGTAAGGTAGTTATTAAGTATAGGTATTGGTGTTGGAAAAAGGGATCTAAAATATGGTCATGCAGAATAAGGCATTAATATGTGCTAATAAGTACTAATAAACAGCCATATTGGCTAGTAATTTGCATGCTAATGAGCAACTAGTTAATAGTGAGAATTGGTCCTTAAAATAAAGTGTTACCAATCTTTTATAAGTTACAATTAAAGCTTTTAAGCTTAAAAAATTATTCAAAAGCACCATGTAAAAGTATCCCATTGTAAGACCTGTTTTGGGTTTTTTCATGTCTTTTATTTTGTAATTGTTTCATGCTGTTAGTGTCATGCTTCCCTTGCCCTCTGGTCTTCATGCTATTGGTTCCTCTGTTCATTGTGTCATGTTCTGATTGGTTGCCTAGGTCATGTGTCTTGTTTCCCATTGGTTGGTTTGTGTCATGTGACCCTTCTTGTTTGGTACATATAGCCCTCATGTTCCCATTGTTCTTTGTCGTGTATTGAAGTTGTAACCCGCTGTCGGTGAGTCTAGTCTGTTTATGCCTCGTCAAGTCGGTTCATGCCTATTCAAGTTTGTTCATGCCTCGTCAAGTCGAGTCTGTGTCTCTAGTCTTGGATTATGTTTGTATTTTGGATCACGTCTGTAAATAAACTGCACACGGGTTCTCACTACGCTCGCCTTCAGTGGACTGAATCGTTACACCCATATGACTTGTGTGCTATATTTGAAGTCAAATTTTAAAGTGTGTGAGGATCAAACCCAAATTAATCTAAATATATGGTTCCATTGATGGGTTTTGATTATGCTGCATGTTTTTTTACATTAAAAATGTAATTCAATAAATTTAAATGTACTTTGGAAACAAAAAAAAAAAAAAAAAAAAGAAGCAAAAAACTAGATGAAGGGTATTTAATCTAGTAGCTGGTACAAACCCGATTCCAAAAAAGTTGGGACACTGTACAAATTGTGAATAAAAACAGAATGCAATGATGTGGAAGTTTCAAATTTCAATATTTTATTCAGAATACAACATAGATGACATATCAAATGTTTAAACTGAGAAAATTTATCATTTTAAGGGAAAAATAAGTTGATTTTAAATTTCATGGCATCAACACATCTCAAAAAAGTTGGGACAAGGCCATGTTTACCACTGTGTGGCATCCCCTCTTCTTTTTATAACAGTCTGCAAACGTCTGGGGACTGAGGAGACAAGTTGCTCAAGTTTAAGAATAGGAATGTTGTCCCATTCTTGTCTAATACAGGCTTCTAGTTGCTCAAATGTCTTAGGTCTTCTTTGTTAACTTCAAACTCTTTGCAATTTTTCTCTGAGAAACTCTTTTCTGATATTGCTATTGCTCCACTATTTCTCGCATTGGGGGAATTGGTGATCCTCTGCCCATCTTGACTTCTGAGAGACACTTCCACTCTGAGAGGCTCTTTTTATACCCAATCATGTTGCCAATTGACCTAATAATTTGCAAATTGGTCCTCCAGCTGTTCCTTATATGTACATTTAACTTTTCCGGCCTCTTATTGCTACCTGTCCCAACTTTTTTGGAATGTGTAGCTCTCATGAAAGCCAAAATGAGCCAATATTTGGCATGAGATTTCAAAATGTCTCACTTTCAACATTTGACATGTTATCTATATTCTATTGTGAATAAAATATAAGTTTATGAGATTTGTAAATTATTCTATTCCTTTTTTACTCACAATTTGTACAGTGTCCCAACTTTTTTGGAATTGGGTTTGTACATCAAATCAAATTTAGATTTATTTTCAATTGTGTTTTACTACCAGTCACCTAATCTTAAATTTAGTTTTAGCAGGCTTCATGAAATGAGTACATCAGGAAGGTTCACAGCACCAGCGATGGCCAAACATCCACATCCGTAACTGGACTAGTCATATTTATAGACCACAAGATTAGTCTCACTTCTTTATTCCTCTGAACTCAGAGTTTCATTTTTTCTTTTATTTTGCAATCTATACTTTGAATTTGGTTGGAAAATGAAAATGAAAGTTGAGATTATGCCTTGCAAGTAACTTGTACTTTGGGAAGAATAAGTTGCAATATTACTGTGTTTATACAGTATAAGTATTTCCTCATATGGTGTCATACACAGTTTGCATGATGCTCATCAGGTCTGTGCATCATTCAGTATTGAATTGAGAATTACTTCTAAATGCCAGTTCACTTTTTTTTATATCAATGTTTGAATAAAATTGACATCCTCATTAAATGTTCATACCTAGTCGAATTGTAATTCAGCATTCAGTGAGGCTGAACAAAACAGATTAATTGTTGCCCTACATTTTATTTTATTTCTCACAAACACATAGCAGGTATTTTTTATTATTATTTTTTTTTTTTACTTGTGTGTGCTGAATCAGGCATATGTCTGGAAATTAAACATTGTCGCTGTCTCTGTCACCCTTCATCTCTCGTCCCACCATGTCATCAGATCATGCTGATAAAAATCATTCAAACACACACATACTATACACAAATCCACTCTTAACTCCACTCATCTTAATCACCATCCCATTGATTTACTGAGCAGAGGTGCAAGTCCGGACAAGAACCAAAGATTCCCTCATAACTTTAACTATGACAGTTTTGTATGTGTTTGTGTATACAGTTTTGCCATTCTGTCTCACTTGCTATCCCACAACCAACTTGTACGTATTTTATAAGGTGGCTAATCTGTACGAATTTGTATGAACTCACACATACTATTTTGTTTGATTTGTCTGTACCCCAGTGATGGGTAGGTTTAGGGGAAACACAAACAAAACTTTGCAGTGGTTAAGTTGTATTTACAACACCTGTTCCAGAACAGTTTAACCCAAATATTCAGATGTGTGCAGTGCATTTTATGGAGGACTGTTTCCTGATTCTGCAGAGTAGCCTACAATGTGTCTGTGCACAAAGGCTGTTTGTAAAGTGGGGCAGTTCCAACTTTGCAAGGACAGTCTGGCGCTTCTGACTCACAGACTGTGAGTACGTTTTCATATTTAAAGGATTTGCCACTGACGATTCAAACGTGAGTTTTGAGCAGTGTAGAGTAGCGCTTGTTGTTTGTCATCTCTCCGATCACAAATGCAGACAGGGTTTTATGTTTACGCGATGCATCGCAACACATAAAAATACAGTATAAGTCATTATAATCCGTAATTATGTCCCCACTGGATGCAACAAATGTCTCGTTTATAATGGGTTTTAATGTTTTTGTCTCGTCGCTCCGGGACACAGGGCATCACAGTATAGTGAGGGGCGTAACATTTCCGTCACACGCGTGAGGTATTTGGCCAATCACAACGCACTGGATAGCTGGCCAATCACAGCACACCTCGCTTTTCAGACCGATGAGCTTTGTAAAAATCGACGCATTTCAGAAAGGCGGGGCATAGAGGAGCAACAATAATGTACATTATGTGGAAAATAATGTTTTTTTTTAACCTTAAACCACATAAACACATTGCATTACACCAAATACACAACATAATTTTAGCAATGCCATATGACCCCTTTAATCTGCATCTCTGTCAATCTCTCTAACGACCCTTCTTGTTCCCAGAACCTCAAAACTTCCTCATACCAAGTTAAAATACTCAAAGTGGAACTGCATATTTCCAGAAAACTTTATTCTCAGAGCTTGAAGCTGGTATAATGAACAGTGCAGTGGTAGGTGTTGCCACACAACAAGCTCTTTAATAACAATTCACATTTCCCCATACTTAGTTTCTAAAACGGGGTTGAAATGAGTTCAAGAAATGTACTCCTTCCTGTACAAGAAATGCCTTCTTGAATAATAAAATCATGCAAAACGCTCCAGTTGCGTCATATACGTAAAAGACTCATTTTACGAGAAGCTACTTTATGAGCAGATACTTTTATGAGCACAAACTGAGCGGCATCTAAATCCATAATGCTGAATAAAAGTTGACCGCCATCAGAAAACATTTGGATTTTTCCTACAATTTAACTTCATAGTTTCCCCCAAAAAATATGCCCAGGAAGGAGACGCTCTCCATCTTTCTGTTTCTCTTCCTCTCCTGATGAGGGTCTTACAATTTGTGTGAGACCCTCAGGGCAACATTTAAACTACCATAGACTGAGCCCATCCTGTGTGGCTCTGAAAATGGTTTGAGGGTTTGAAAAAAAACCCTGCATGAATAAAAGTGTAAATGAGAAGAAAGGTGAACGTCAGAGAACTTATGTCATGTTCGCCCACTAATCAGACCCCGTGGACCATAAACACAGATCTTCCATGATTCTGTTCCTGCGGCCCATGACGTGTTTTCATTTAGTAGCCCGGAGATAACAGAATGAAGGAATGGAGTGATGAGAAGGGAATGAAAGGAGGAAGCAGGCCAAGGAAGACAGATAGATCATAGGTTTAGCCTTTCTTTAACGCTCTCCTTCTCCATATTTCTGCGTGGCCGGCCTAGAGCTATTTCTGAAGAAGTAACATATCAAAACTTAACAGCATTTTCTTCTTTGAATACTGCTGAGTTCAATATTATTTCATTTTGAACCTTTCTCTTTTTTTTCTTCCTCTGTTCTGTGCTGCTCACTCCAGGGCTACTCCACACACACACACACACACACACACACACACACTCCACTTTCACTGAAGGGCAATCCAGCTCACTTCCTGTGAGGCAGGAAGAACAAAGGTTTGGAAGACTCGCTCGAGTTGGAGATAAGGGGTCTATCCGACAGCTTCAGCATAGTGTGTCCTCTCTACATTCAGAGCAGACTGGAGCATAATTGACCCAAACAGGATGTAGCAAACACCGCAAGCCGGTTAAGCTCACACCAGATTATAATCCTTCATATTATCACCACATATGCTGCGGATTAATCTGTTAAACTGTACGCGCTGAGGAGAAACTAAAAATGTTTCAGCTAAACTCGTGTATAACTTTGAGAAACTACAGAGTTAAGAATGACAGTTGAACATCTCATGCAGTACATTAGAGTTGGCTATATATACACAGTACATACCGGAATATAGCTTATATACTTAATGGCTAATGTAGTCAGAGTCATTATTGCAAAATAAACCCTGACAGGGTGATTAGAACCCCAATGTGATGCGATTGTGACTGACTGATTGACTGGCTGTACATTATCCTGCTTATTACACAGCTACTTAGCAAATAAATAATCGAATGAAATGTAAAATATTGATGTGAATTGTTTTATAATGTGAGAAGTACGAGAGTGCAAAGTAATACTAGAGATATTAAACTACTATGGGTATATAAGAAAACATTAAATTGCGCATAATATACGTCAAATGATACGAAAATGCCGGGTTTCCAACATTTTGCAATCCAGTCATTTGAACCACATGTGACTACACATTGCATTTGAAGCATGAATGGTTATTTCTTGATGTGCAACGAACAACAGCGAAGGAGCGTCTACTCACCTGCTAAAAGTGTCACGATTTCGGTGAGGTCTACTTGGGCTTTGTTATCATGGAGCACATGGCCTCTTGTTTTGACGGCTTGCCATGTGCTCTGCTATCATCCTGGTGTTCACCCCGCCCCTCTCGTTATCCCTGTTAGCTAATTCTCCCTTCTCACCTGCACCTCGTTTTGTCCTCATTATTCTTCCCTTTATCTGGCCCTCTTGAATGCTATCTTGTGTCAGTCCGTAACATGTTGTGCAGCAGCTTAGATCGTCTCTGTCCATGCTGTGTTTGTCTGAATCGTTTTTATTTTATTTTTTCTAGTCTAGTCGGTCTGGCGTTCTTGTGTTTGTCACCCTCCTCTCTCTACCCTGCTGCCTCTCTAGAACTCGGGTCAGCTCCCGTCCTTGGCTCTCGACAATCTGGCTACTCGAGTTGAGAGCCGCTTGCGTCAGCGACGCTTGGCTCATCCTGGGGACTGGAGGAGCCACTCACCACCTCATTCCTCTCTGGCTGAACCTGAGCCCATGCAGTTGGGGCGGCTTCGATTGTCGGCTCAAGAAAGACAACAGAGGCTGGTCCAGGGTCTATGCCTCTACTGTGGGAGGTCGGGCCACTTTGCTCAGTTGTGTCCTGTAAAATCCAAGGCCCACTAGTCGGACGGGGAGTCCTAATGGGCGTTTCTCCTCTAATCTCCCCTCAGTCCCGCACCCAACTCTCTGCTACCGTCACGTACCAAGACTCGGTCCACCCCTGCAAGGCTCTGGTGGATTCCGGTGCCGAGGCCTGCTTTCTGGACTGTAGCACGGCCAAGAGCTGGGGCATCCCTGCCATTCCCCTCTCTTCCCCTGTCGCTGTCTGGGGCCTCTCTGGTCAGTCTGTAGCCACTATCACCCACACCACCCCTCGTGTGAGTCTTGTTGTGTCTGGCAATCACACAATCATCTGTTGTGCTGTTCCTCCTGGAGTCCCCTTATGCTAGGCTTGTTCTGGGGCACCCCTGGTTGGCTCAGCACAACCCTCATGTGGATTGGTCCCGCAGTCAGATATTGTCTTGGAGTCAGTCTTGTCATGCTTGTTGTCTAGGTGCAGTTTCTCCTCCTTTGTCTGTGTCTCCTGTGTTGCAGGTCGAGGCAGCTGATATCACTGGGGTCCCGGGGGAGTACCATGATCTGTGGTTGGTTTTCTGCAAGTCCCGGGCCACTTCGCTTCCTCCCCACCGGACGTTCGATGGTGCCATCGATCTCCTTCCAGGCACTTCTCCGCCCCGGGGTGCCCCAGTCGGTGGTTCAGTCAGATGCTAAGATGATGTGAGAAAACGCTGCAGGATACCAAAGCATTGTGCCAGGCCTTTCGGCCTTGACTTTTCCATTCACCAAAGATTCTCTGACTCAAACTGGTTCTTTTCATCAACTAATTTCAGCAAGATCTTGGGCCTTAAGATTGCATCAGGAATCTCTTTCAGACAGCCGAGACTCGCAAGTATCAAACTTAGTCTTATTAATTGATACATTAAGTATCAGTTACACCTTTTTTACAAAGGTGTGTTTGAACTCAGAATCTGACGTATCCCTCAGGCTTAGATCTGTTGAATATGCAAATGGTTCCATAAATGTCATTCCTTATGTCTCTTTCTGTACTGAGCTAAACTTTAACTCTTTCCTATACCAACTGTATGTGTGTGTGTATGTTAGACCTGTTTATGTAGGATGTTAGACCAGTTTTTGTAGTATGTTGGACTAGTTTAAGTGTTTATGTAGTTAATAAAACCTTACTTGTATCACACTTGACGTGTTCATTGTTTGCTCATAACCGGAGTCACTAATCATGCAGATTTACGCTACAAGCTTTGTAGAATTGTACAGTAAGAAAGTTATTTCCCTTAACCAGGAAATTAACGTTCTTAGAATTGACAAGACGGTTGACCCTGAGAGGTCAGCTAAATATCTACAGCGGATCTAAAATATGACTAGTTAATTATAACTAGTTATGGTTAATTATTCATATTTCACATGAGCTGATTCGTTACACTATGAATACCTGGTCCTTCCGTTCGGGTTCACTAATGCCCCTGCTGTCTTCTAGGGCATGGTTAATAGCGTACTGGGAGACATGATTAACCAGTTTGTCTTTGTGTACCTCTGACATTCTCATCTTTTCTCCATCTCTTCAGGTACACACTCGGCACGTGCGCCAGGTCTTACAACGGCTGCTGGAGAACCAGCTTTATGTCAAGGCGGAGAAGTGTGAGTTCCATGCCCAGTCGGTCTCGTTCTTGGGCTTTATTTCGGCTGGGGAGATTAAGCCGGATCCGGCCCAAGTCGAGGCTGTCGCTAAGTGGCCAGTCCCCGACTCCAGGAAGGCTCTGCAGCGTTTCTTGGGCTTCGCCAATTTCTATCAGCGATTCATCAGGAACTTTGGCCAGGTAGCTGCACCCTTAACGGCGCTCACCTCCAACAAGGTACTGTTCACCTGGAGTGCTCAGGCTCTAATCTAGGCCTTTGATAGATTAAAGTTCCGGTTTGTCTCTGCTCCTGTTCTCTCCATTCCAGATCCCGAACGGCAATTTATCGTGGAGGTGGATGCCTCCGGGGTCGGGGTGGGTGCAGTCTTGTCTCAGCGCTCTGCAAGTGATGGGAAGGTGCACCCCTGTGCATATTTCTCCCACCGCCTCAACCCAGCTGAATGTAATTACGACATCGGTAACCGGGAGCTGCTGGCGGTTAGGTTGGCCTTGGGTGAGTGGCGTCACTGGTTGGAGGGGTCAGCACAGCCCTTCTTGGTCTGGACGGATCATAAGAACTTAGAATATATCCGTTCGGCCAAGAGGTTGAGCTCGCGCCAGGCTCGCTGGGCACTCTTCTTTGACCGTTTTAACTTTACCCATTTTTGTGGTCCTCTATGGGCCAGGACGTCAGGCAGTTTGTATTGGCTTGGTCTGTCTGTGCCCAGAACAAGGTCTCTAACCGTCCCTCCGTTGGTCTGCTCCAGCCACTGCCCATTTCCTCTCGCCCCTGGTCTCACACAGCCTTAGATTTTGTCTCTGGTTTACCCCCTTCAAGAGGCTACACCGTTATTCTCACGGTGGTGGATCGCTTCTCTAAGGCGGTTCATTTCGTGCCCCTACCTAAACTCCCCTCTGCCAAGGAGACAGCCCAACTGGTAATTGACCACGTCTTCCGGATCCATGGTCTTCCGGTTGACGTGGTCTCTGATAATGGTCCCCAGTTTGTCTCCCGTTTTTGGCAGGAGTTTGGTCGACAGATCGGGGCCTCTACGAGTCTGTCGTCCGGTTTTCACCTCCAGACAAACGGACAGTGTGAACAAGCCAATCAGGATCTCGAGCGAGCTCTCCGCTGCCTGGCATCCCGCAATCCTGCCTCTTGGATCCAACAGCTCATGTGGATTGAGTATTCCCATAATACTCTCCCAGTAGCATCCACAGGTATGTCACCTTTTGAATGTTCTGTTGGCTATCTACCTCCCTTGTTTCCCTCTCAGGAACCCGATGCGGCGGTACCGTCTGCCCTAGCCTTTGTCCGGAGATGTCGTAGTGTCTGGAGGAAGGCCTTGGTCCAGGCCTCCAGATGGACCAAAGCAGCGGCCGATCGTCACCGGATTCTAGCGCCCCGCTATGTCTGTGGTCAGAAGGTATGGCTGTCTACCAAGGACCTGCCTCTCAAGGCTGTCTCTCGCAAGTTAGCGCCTAGGTTCATTGGCCCATACCAGATCACCAAGGTCTAGTCGGTCTGGTGTTCCTGTGTTTGTCACCCTCCTCTCTCTACCCTGCTGCCTCTCTAGAACTCGGGTCGGCTCCCGTCCTTGGCTCTCACTACTCATAGGCCTGTCTCTCCACGGCAGTTTCGTCCTATTCCTCTCTGCCCATGCTCGAGACAACCCCTGGAATTCAGCGGTGGCATTCTATTGCCGGTTTGCCCTCTCTTCCCCGCGGGCTCGATTGCGGCTGGTCTAACCTCCACGCTGATCAGAACTGACTTTTTGCTGGGGTTTTTTTGCTATCCGGCTGACTTATTTACCTTTTGTTATCAGTTTCAATAAACTTGGATTTTGTTTTCACCTGCTGTTGGATCCTGGTCTCGTTTCTAACAAAAAGAGTGCTGCAGGGATGACATTTTTTTTTTGTTGGCCAAAACCCAGAAACGAGTTAGCATTTCAGCACTTCCAGTTTAATGGTGTTTTTTTTTTTTTAATACTTCATACAACATGTGTGGTGAAAACACAAGTTCACGATATGTCCATGGTTTATTCTAAAATGTAAAACACATCACTAGATCATTAAAACATACAGTGCTTTTTAAAAAGCTGGTCAAATTTTATTTTAAGGTCTAATTCTCACTGTTAACTAACTACAACCTCAAACTCCTAATTTGCTGCTTATTAATAGTTAGTAAGGTAGATGTTAAGTTTAGGGATCTAGAATATGGTCATGCAGAATAAGGCATTTCTTTATAAGTACTAATAAACAGCAAATATGCTAATATTATGCATGGTAATAAGCAACTGGTTAATAGTGAGAATTGATCCCTAAACTAAAGTGTTACCAAAAGGACTTTTTTTTTTTTTTTCATTTTTAAAAACTTTTGTTGTCCATAGAGCGTCTTTCCTGCAATAATCCAAAAGTTGATGAAAAAATACTACTGTAGTGATGAAATTGGACATTATTCCCTGTATGAAATCTAAACACAAGGGTTCACAGAAGACACATTTGAGATGCACATTACAACCAGCTGTAAGAGACTTGTAAACGACGGTCACGGATTGTCTGATGTGCATTGCACTAAAAATGGGTTTCTCAAAATGGAAAATTTCAGTTTGTGGTGTTTTCCAGTTCCAGTTTTAAGAAATATTTGCAAACAACATCACAGCGTTGTGTGGTTCGAACTATAGCTCTCAACCTGTGGTCAGAAGCATAGTTTAACATGAATCATGCATTGAAATGAATAATGCTCTCAAGCAGTACATTTTGTTTCTTCTACGTATTTTAGTTTGTCAAGATACGTTTTGAAAAATGCACACGTATGAATGCCTTCTAGAACCCCAGGGGAACCGTGAAGTATCATGTGATAAACCTGTGACTGAAAAAAAAATAATCTTCAACACTTGAGTGATGCCATTAACCACTGTTCCATATTGTTCAACCAATGTAGTTTGAACACTAGATATGGAACAAAGTTAGCACAGTTTTGGGAAACAGCTGTGAATAGCTAGTACATTTCTCAAACGATGCATCGCACTATAGTAGTTAAGCAGCGAGTTGCATTGTCGTATGGAAAACAGACCCTTGATTAGCTTATTTTACTCAGTATCCATAAGTCAGGCTGCTAGGTTTTTTCAGTCCTTTAAGAACCAAAGAGCCATTTTCACTAAACTGGGAAAATTAGTGTGATACCACAGTCCTATAGAAAGTTACCAAATTAATATAGGGTCACAAACAAGCAGAGCCAATGAAAATCGTGTGCAGGTAAACTACTAACAACACAGGCGCAAAGCCACGTTTTTCTGGGGGCGGTAAAAATGTTGCGTGATTTATTGAAATACTCTCATCCCATTAAGTTTGCATCTGAAAGGAAAACTCCTACAGATGCATATGCAATAAGGTCAGACACAAAAATTACTCTCCGCTCGTGTGAACTTTAGTCAATCCTGACAGTAGTATTTTTATTTTATTTTTTTTAAATGCCGAAAATAGGCATTGCGCAAGTTGTCAGTAAATCTAGCCCATAGCCATGCATATAAGCTGCAAAAGCAATCAAATCTTTAAAAGATGTCAGTCAGATTGTTTCTTCCTGTTAAATGGCAAATTCTCGGCCAGAATAAGCTGCAATGTGAACCAGACTTTAGGCTGATAGTCAAAAATCTGGCTACACGAGACCAGCAAGCATAGACTCTCCTAGAGTTCCCGTATCACTTTCTATCAACAGCACTTCTACTGTGTGTGCTGGATTGAGGAATTAGACACTCGGCGTGCAAGAGAGCTCAGGGTCACACGAGGACAGAGTCTCAGAGCTTGACCTGTCTGCTCTGTTTATCTGTCATTCCCTAGCTCATTCAGTTCAGAAACAGAGAGGAGCAAGCGTGCAGATAGCTACCTCACAAACACAGAGACAGAGCCCCACGAGGACAGAGTCTCAGAGCTTGACCTGTCTGCTCTGTTTATCTGTCATTCCCTAGCTCATTCAGTTCAGCAAGCGTGCAGATAGCTACCTCACAAACACAGAGACAGAGCCCCGAGGCGCGCACAAGTTCTCCCGCTGTACCGCTCGCCCACCCCTCAGCAGATGGCTTGAATTACAGCAGAAGCTGTAACGAGATTCCTGCACGATTAATACGCAGAGCAGTTTTGGGATTTCAATACGAGGGATTGGAGCTAATGCGATTATCAAAAGATGAGCAGGGGGAGAGGAGATGATGTAAAACAGGTTTGGAGGAGAGATGAACGCAGGCGAATGGGGTGAGAGGAAGAGACTCTGGTGCGTTCCAAGCATCATGTCATCTTTCGTTACCGAGAGCTGTTATTAGCTATTTGTTATTGTTTTGCCAGCTGTCCCAAATGCCAGCGGCTGTGCACCAGATACACAAGAGGGCTCTGGACTCTTTGGGAGTTGAGAACAGCGAATGTACCCAAATTTCTCTCTGTGAGTTAGCGTATGGATGTGTTATAACTTGAAGTGACAGTCATTAAGTGTAATTGGAGAAGAGTTCTCCGCAGAGAACTATTAAAACTGGTTAGCTTGATGACTCCAGGACTTAAAGTCTTTGCCAGCAGGAAGTAAAACCCTGCTGATATTCCCTCTAAAAGTCAGTTGACAGAGAAGATGGCAACAGTCGCAGTCAAGATGGTCTATATAATAACTGGAGAAATTAGCAGTTTTCAACATTGATTATAAGAAAAAATATTTTTTTCAGTAAATCAGCATATTAGAATGATTTCTGAAGGATCATGTGACACTGAAGACTGAAGTAGTGATGCTGAAAATACAGCTTTGACATCACATTAATAAATTGCATTTTACAATATATTAAAACAGAAAAACAATTATAGTAATATTTCATAATATTGCTGTTTTTCTGTCATTTTGTTCAAATAAATGCATAAGAGACATATTTAAAAACATTTATGATACACACTATATACTATGTGCTTTCGGAAACTGATCAAATGTAATACAATAATGAAAATGACAATAAAGACATTTATAATGTCACAGAAATGTATTTAAAAACATGCTGTATTTCTTAAGAATCCTGAAAAAGACTCAATTAAAAAAAAATTAAACAGTTGTGATTTAAATGTTGCTTGAAAAATTGGTCAGAATGCATATTACTTATGGAATACATAATACTTATTTTAAAATAATAATAGCAGTTTTATTTTGAGATATGTCTCTAATGTTTCCTGTTTGACCACCATGGCTCACTAGTTGTGGAGCATGTGTGCAAATTATTTATTTTAATTACATTTTCATAATAAAATCTGCACCACAGCACTTTTTTTTTTACATGCAATATCAGTGTCATGAAATCAGTTAATATAGGTCTGTAATCAGGATGTCTCTTTTTAGGATAGTAATTAATCATTTACACTATTACTGACTGTCCTGTGCATTTTAATCTAAATTCTCAGGTTTTACTTGTAAATGCCACTTAATTTGTAGCTGGAGGTGACGGATATGGAAACTCTCCAAACTCTGGGAGAAATATCAAAGGTCAACCACTTGAAAGGGACAATAAAACTTGAGATCCATTGTATTTAGTGCTAAAACGCTGAATTTAAAGTCTCAAACATGTGAGCGTGACTCAGCAAGTGTGTATATGTGAGAGCATTTGCATAGCAGAGGCCCTATTGGGTCATTGCGCCTTCTTCCTGTTTATATGAGCATGTCTTGGGGTCAAAGCCAAAAGTGACCAAAGGTAACAAAGAAACAAGAAAAAGAGGCCACAAAAGAGGAGGAAAACAAGAACACATTTTTTTATTTTCTGTGCAGAGATGTTTTCCAGAGCCCATACACATAAACCAACACTTTTCACATGTGCTGAAAGAGAGTTTGTCAGTGTTTCCGCGTAACTTTCTAATGCTAAAAATCAGGGGGAAAGACAGGCAAGCTCATTCGCTCTTTCTCCATTTCTCTCTTTCTCTCATGATCCTCAGAAGAGCGTTTGGAGAACACCCCTTGCGGATCCTGCTGGGCTTTAACCAACAACATCTATTTGATCAAGTCTAGGCACGGTTGCTCCGACAGCTCCCTGTGCTCGAGGTCCCTGCCGGCAAATGACTTTTTTAATGTAACTGACAATAGATGTTGTAGTTGTACAGAGAAAGATAGGTAGACAGAGCGAGAGAGAGAAGAGGCAGAGGCCGAGAGCGCTTGTCTGGAGTTAAAGTAAAGAGTTATTGAGAGGGTCGAGATAGAGATCACTTTTAGAACCACATGCTGACAGAAACAAACACTGTGGTGGGAACATACAAACACAGAGAAACACTCACGCATGGTGAAAGGGCCCACGTACAAACGCTCAGGTAGACAATTAGAGAAAACAAGAGGAAGAAGTGAGAGAGAGAGTGATGAGTAGAAATAAAGCCAGGAGAAACGGGTACCGGATAAGGGAGAGCAAAGCTCTTTCACAAGTCCAGCCTGATTTTGTGTGACGAAAAGACCAAAATTATTCACCGTAAATCTTGCTTTCCTCCCCAGCTCTCAACACCTGTGCCATTCTGTGGGGGTGACAGCTTTTACGAGCAGAAAATCTGATTTGCAGGGGGTTAACCGCCTGTGTGACCTCTGAACCTTGACGTTTGGTGACCTCTGAGCTGTCAGGTGCAAGGTAGTGACCCAAGGAAAGTCGATGAGGGCGGGAAACTTAATTTATTCACTTTCTCTCTTTCTGCCTGTGACTACAGTACACAGTTACTGCAAGTGCATGTATAACAAGTAGTAAATTATAATCATGTATCATTTTAAAGGAGTTTAAAATGTATGTATAATATTCCTTATCAGGATCACACCACAAGCTGCTTGGATACAGTTTAACTATAGCCAAGAAGTTACTACTGTTGTTCTGGAAGAAAAAGGAGGCTCCTACATGTAAGATATGGCTTGGAGAGATGCTTTATACTTTACATTTGGAACGAATTAGGTACTGTTTGAGCAGTTTGACAAAATCTGGCACCCTTTTCTCTGTTACCTTGATGGAAGCCCTACAGACTAACGCATAATTTGTTAATGTACATTGTAAAAAATGACCGTGAATTTAACGGTAAAAAGACTGTAAAAATGCTACAGTAAAAACCTGTTAAATGGTTAACAGTAAATACCCCTACTATATACGGTGAAAAACTGTATTGGACGTTACATGTACTGGACATTAATTTGACGGTAGTATAACGTTTTTGGAAGTGAAAAATACCGTATGATTTACAGTGAATAACCGTAAATTGACATTCCCAGAATTCCCTGCGTTACATTTCAAATTTGATGTTGTTTTGTTGAAATAACTATGTTTCTTCTTAGTTTTTTCTTATCAGTTTTGTATATTAGGGTTGTGTGTTGCACCTAATTTTGTTAAATGAATGTTTATTGCATTATTTCAGTTTCATGTGTGTTACCGTGATGGTGTTTAGCGTTTGTGTGAATGACACTGTGCTGCAACCACAGCTGCCGGATTTTTACCGTAAATTTTACGGAATTTTTTTACAGTGTAATGACTTAATATTTTTTTCATCATACTTTACAATTTAATGTAAACAGGTCTTGTAAGTGATAGTTTGTAATGTGGGCTTTTTGTTTGTTTGTCTTTTGTTTGGTTTGTTTGTTTTTTTCTCTCTCTCTCTCTCCTAATTTTGATTGTTCTTTGTACGTGTAATAGAGACAAAATATGTAAGATTGCAAATATATCTTCAAAATCGTTGTCTTTCAATAAAACATATTTGACTACAAAAATAATGTACGTATAATATTACACATATGGGTCACACTTTATTTAATGTGCCTTTGTTATAGTGTAATGACACTAGTAAGTGAAGTAAGTAACAACATGTACTCATTATAGGTTAAGGTTAAGATTTAGGGTTTGGTTTGGTTTAGTTGATTGTAAATATGAATAATATTCATTGCTATTGCTAATGTTTAACAAGGACACATTAAAATAAAATAAATGTAGGCTTATTGGAAAAATGTGTTTTTATCTGGAAAACATACCTATACATAAAATTCAGTGCCTTTTCCAGCTGAATAAACACTAGTGGCAGTAAAACACAAACAACTTCTATTAATTGTCACTCAGATTTTGATTACGGGTCAGAATATAAATTGATAAAGACTTATTTTAGTGTGGTTATTTGCACAATGCTGTGACCATGATGCATGGTTTGTAAACGAACACATTTTGACATTTGCATCACATAAACCAGCTCTATATGTATGGCTTCTCTGACATTGTAAACTTGCTCAGTTGCTCACCTGATACTGCATTATCAAGCTAAAATGGCAAAGTTGTTTTAAAAATGCTTTTTCGTGGTTACTTTTGTTAACGCTATTGGTTAGGTTTAGGGTAGAATTTGGTGTATGTGGTATGTTATTTTCAGACGCAATAGAGAATTAACCTTTTTGCACCACTCACCAGATATTTCATTTTCAAACTGCCCCAATAAATACAGTAAAACAACCAACCTCAATCGACAATGTCAGATTGACATTCAAGTGCTTCTGATAAAACTTAAGTCATGTTTAGTGCCACTCACTGGACATTTTACTTTGAAAGTGTCGCAAAAGAAGTAAAAATATCATAAAAAACAGAGCGGGAGAGGTGCCAGAGTTTCAGAAGAAAATAATGAAGAAGAAGGCTCAAAGCTCAATCAATACTACGCTTTTAGTAGTGCAGGACCAACAAATGCTACATTACGTTCACTTCAATATGTACAGTACCCTACGCATATGGTGCCAGATATTGGAATATACCTAGAAGTAAAAAAGCTACTTGACTGCAGATAAGACTATCTGTACCGTTAAAATGATAACATGCATATTGTTAAAACGGTCTGTATTCCGGATGTGGAAATCTGCAACAACACATCGAAAAACTTTTGCCCATCACATTCCTGCTAAAGTGGCCTCAGACCTCATAAGAACTGTTTTATGATGGTACGCTCACAAAGACATTCAAAGTTTGTAAAATACCCCTAGTGATTAGAATCAGCTGGCAGACCGTACTGAACCTGGCAGATTACAGTAACACACATTCACATGTACACAAAAACATACTACCAAATAGATTATAATGAAGACAAAAAAAGAAACAAAACAATCCAGATAAAACTATATACCGTACATTCATGTGCACAACTGGCCTGCTATCTTTTCTGTGTCGCCTCATTCACAGTAAATTGAGTTATGACTCATCGCTTTTCCTTGTCTCTTCTTTTCTTCCCGTTAGGGTGGTGGGATAAGGGCATGGCAGTCTGGCCGGGGGGATTTCCACTCAGACGCTAGCATGCAAACACATATGGTGAAGCACTACACGATAAAGAGGTGATGACTTCAGATTTCTCTGCGAGTGTGTGCATGTTTTAGCGAAAAACATCAGGCAGTGATGGCTGATCTGCTATGTCCCTGTTTTGTGTGTGGATTTTTTTTTCTTTTTCTGTTGACTACCAGCATCAATATAAGTAAGCAATAATCTAGGAGAGGCCATGCTGTATTGTGAATAAATCCCGAAGGGCATTTAGGCACAACTCAATGTGGAGTCACTGTAACCCCTTCAGTCGTGACTTGTTCATAATACAGCATGCCTCGAGTACCTTATTGCTTTTATTAAACGGTTATACGGTGGCCGAGAAGTGCAAAACAAATCACAATTCTGAAAACAAAATAACAAATTACAAACGCAAATGCAAATCTAAAAAACAAAATGACAATTCAGAAAACACAACAACAATTCAGAAAACATTACAACAAGTCAGAAAACACAATGACAAATTCGAAAACAAAATAAGTCCGAAAACACAACGACAAATCAGACAAACCGGAAGAGGTATAGTTTGAGACAGTGCCATTGGTTTGAGATTACTCACCGCTGACTGGACGAGACATCTGTCAATCAAGGTATGCAGGAAGAACAACAGAGTTGTGGTAGAAAGTTCGGAGATGGTCTTAAAGTAGCTCAGTTTAAATGTATTGTATGAAATGCCCTATGGAATAAAAAATATGCACGTACATTTACAACACTGTACTCTGTATTATATTACCTTTGAAACAGAATACAAAAAGCTAGTTAACGCTATGGGACTGATGGTAAATTTGACATAGCTCTCTCTTCTGACTGCCTTTATCAGTATCTCTCTATTTTATTTTATTTTCGTGAAAACACTATCATGGGTTTTTCTTTTGCTATTTGAGCAAAAGCCTTTTGAGTTAAACAGTCTTTTTATTAGGAAAATTAAACTAATTGAGTTATATCCAACAGCATTAAGACAGTTCAAAAGCAGAAAACGACCTTATTGGAAATTGAATTATCTGCCAATAGGAAGCACTTTTGGAACGGTTTCCCTCGTAACAGCTGTACACAAAGCTGCGCGGCTCTCATAAATGCCACTTTATTAGGCAGTATTCAGGCATTAAAATTTAGATGAGATGAAAATTACATCGAAGGTTTGAGAAACACTCCCTTTTTGGTCCGCAGAGACCTATAATTGGATTTGTCGCTGTGTTTTCTGACTTGGTATTTTGTTTTCAGATTTGTCGTTGTGTTTTCTGACTTGGTATTTTGTTTTCAGATTTGTCGTTGTGTTTTCTGACTTGGTATTTTGTTTTCAGATTTGTCGTTGTGTTTTCTGACTTGGTATTTTGTTTTCAGATTTGTCGTTGTGTTTTGCAATTCTCGATCACCATACGGTTACCATATAATACAAATATAAAACTAATAGAGCTCAAATAGAAACAGAGAATAGGGACAGTTCTCACCCGCTGTGTCATTCATTCATTTTTATTCAATTTTTTTTATTTAAGCATATATGATATCTCACACACATACATCTCTCAGCATGAGAAAACGTCCAGCTGTTTTCCAACTTTTAGTTTAAAACAGACTGATTCGCAGCACAGCATGAGTTTGTAAGCATCATTACAGTATAAATTGTAATATTGGCCTTCCACACAGACACGTGTCTGATTTCCCTCCCGAGAAGAGTTTCTTTGACGAGGGAAGGGCATGGCCTCAAAATTAAAGGTGAACGATGCAACATGATGCCAGCAGAGGTCACTCATAATTAATTACATAAATAATAAACAGTTAATTTTGCTGAAATACATAATACATGGAGCAGCTTTGATGCTATATTGATTGTTTATGTTAAGGGTGTTGTGCAGTGATGCACACACAGTTGGGTGAAGCGGTTAACTGTGCTTTATTGTGAATAAAACAGCAGTTGACCAATCAGAATCAAGACTAGAACTAACCATTTTATAAGTACGGGATAATGTACATTCAGCCGGTTGTAATCGCAGAATAAAGCCCGTCATGCTTATCAGCAGCCCGGTGCGAAGCGATGACTGAAGGGCTTTATTTTGCGGTAACAACTGGCTGGATGTACATTATCCCGCTTTTTACAAGGCTACTTGCCACAAAACTAAATAATTATACACAAAACATTGATTTGAGTTTAAATATTTGAACGCAAAGCTTCCATGAAGAAAGCAGTTGCTATCAAGTGGCAAGGTCAAACTAGACTGACATTAAGAGATATGGGACAGTCCTACTTATTACACAGCATTTCACCTGATGAATAATTATCTATAAAAGCTATATATTATAGCAATAAAATATAATGATTTAAGATGAAACTGTATTAAAATCTTACAAGTTTGTTAGTTATTTCACAATCCATTACAGTGTACAAAACAATCGTTGCAAAATGACAGCAGAGAGAGCTAGTCCGCGATACCAAGATGACATAATTAAATATTTGTAGAGAGAATATTGATTTTGAGTTTTAATATTTTTATTTGCCAGCCAAAGGCAAAGCGTCCATGATGAAAAACTTTTTTTTATTTGTTTTTATCGGTTGTTATCGGGGAATAACATACCTCGGAATAGGGTGACTGACCAATCAGAATCGAGTATTCCACAGAGCCGTGTAATAATGATTGTTACAAACTGGTTTCCCAAGCAGCTTCTGCCATTCAGCCAAAAAATAATTCTATGCCAAACTCATGCCATGGGGAGACATAAGTCTAATTAGTCTTATCTTTATTTCCCCTGTTGTCCCTTAAAAATAAAGTTGCAAAAAGGAATATTTTTAAAACACCCCCCTCATTTGCCATTGGTTGGACAAACAGATTACCAATGGCATGCCCCAAAGCCATTGGTACAGTCAGAATTGCTCAAACAGACACCAATATTTCGATAGAGCCACAGTGTTTACACTTTTTGGGAAAGCTTGGAAAGGAGAGAGTAATTTAACTTTGAAAAAAAAAAATTTCACCTTTAACCTACGTATGTTTATTTACCGTAAAACTGTGCGGTTAATGCTGCCTTGTACTTGCCAAATGTCTGCATACACACTCACTCCAGTTGCCCGGTTACTTTCCATACCTTTGAAATCACACCCAAGTGTATGTATGTATATGCAAGCATTCCTTCAGTCAGCGCCTCTACAGATGTAGTATTACGGGAAAGCCTGCCATGCTAAATGGAAAGGAAAGGAGGATGGGAGAGAAAGACTGCTTTCCAATTGATCCGGCGCTCGTCTGTTGGGGGAGGGTATCGCTCCGCTCTAAACTGAGCTTGGAATGTGAACAGCAATATTACTCATTACACATGATATCCTAAAATGGCTAATTATTGTGACCAATTACCAGGCTAATTTACCAATTATCCATGTGAGCAATCTATTGGCTGAGAAAATCAATAGTCGCTCTCAACTGCAAAAGATAGATGGCTCATGCAGTCTTTCTCTTCTTCTGTCTCTCTTGCCTGTTCTCTCCGGGCCATGAACCAATCAGTGAGCTAAGTGCAACTATGGCAAATAACACTTGGTGCTGTCTAATGGATCTAGAGCCAATTAAAAGGCTTGGAGAATTTAATGTGTAGTTTGCTGTCTGGAGACCCATCTGGATTTAAAGGAATAGGATGAAATTTCTCAAAAATGAAATTTCTACCACTATTTACTTACCCTCATATAGCATTCCAAATCCTGCTCAAATCCAAATCTTATTACGGGGAACACGAAAACTAAAAAAAATAAAAATAAATGTCATTGACGTCAGTGATATTGATTGGATATTTTGGAATCTTAATGTGAATGTGCATAAGCATTCGAGTGGTGGATTTTCAGCAGAGGTGGACTAAGTACACAACTCCATGCTTGAGTGAAAGTACATACTGCTGGCCAAATATTACTCCATTACAAGTGAAAGTTGTAAAGACTGATTTTTACTTAAGGAAAAGTACAGAAGTAATTGCTTTTAAAAGTACTTAAGTACCAAAAGTGCATTTCCTTTTTTATGTCAACTGACTGTTTTGTTATTGTTTTATTTAATACTTGCATTAGCCTATGCCTCTGCAACTTACAATACTTTTTGCCTACTGAATGCACTGACTAGCCTGTAGTATCAGTGAAATTAAGAGATTTTAGAACGTTAAAAAAAACAAACAAACAATATATATATATAGATTGCAGTAATCTCACACAGCTCTGACACATTTACGTGTAGCCATTCATTCACATTTCAACTGAGTGGACAGGAAAATTGCTGTAAATACAGACTGATAAGAAAGAAGAAAAAAACACACACCTGCTTTAAAACCAGGCAAAACAACTGTAGCTGTATAACTTTACAACAGCAACACTTTAACAAAAAAGCAAAACAGCAAGATTTATTTGACTCATAAACAACAATTTCAAAAATGCTCTCTAATCACAGAACGGTCTGTGCAGTGCTGTATCAAGTCAAAAACATATTGTGTTTTGTTAGGAGACACACAACAGTTCTTCTGTGGCACTATAGGTAATATTTTCGTCTCCACACAACTTTGCAAAATTAAACAATATTGTGTTGAATGTATACCACAATATTAACTTCTTATTATTGAATTGTTGTAAATAAATATCACATTTGCAGCTGGTCAGTGTTTATAAAATGCTGGGAAATCACTCCACGTAACCCTACAAGAGTGATTACTGATAGACTGTCTGAAAATAAAAGTCACTTTTTAGAAAAGAAAAAAGAAATCACCCACTGACGTTCAAAGCTGCTACATACATTCATTCACATTTCAACCGAGTGGACAGGAAAATTGCTGTAAATACAGACTGATAAGAAAGAAGAAAAAAACACACACCTGCTTTAAAACCCAGCAAAACAACTGTAGCTGTATAACTTTACAACAGCAACACTTTAACAAAAAAGCAAAACAGCAAGATTTATTTGACTCATAAACAACAATTTCAAAAATGCTCTCTAATCACAGAACGGTCTGTGCAGTGCTGTATCAAGTCAAAAACATATTGTGTTTTGTTAGGAGACACACAACAGTTCTTCTGTGGCACTATTGGTAATATTTTCGTCTCCACACAACTTTGCAAAATCAAACAATATTGTGTTGAATGTATACCACAATATTAACTTCTTATTATTGAATTGTTGTAAAAACAACTGTAGCTGTATAACTTTACAACAGCAACACTTTAACAAAAAAGCAAAACAGCAAGATTTATTTGACTCATAAACAACAATTTCAAAAATGCTCTCTAATCACAGAACGGTCTGTGCAGTGCTGTATCAAGTCAAAAACATATTGTTTTGTTAGGAGACACACAACAGTTCTTCTGTGGCACTATAGGTAATATTTTCGTCTCCACACAACTTTGCAAAATTAAACAATATTGTGTTGAATGTATACCACAATATTAACTTCTTATTATTCAATTGTTGTAAATAAATATCACATTTGCAACTGGTCAGTGTTTATAAAATGCTGGGAAATCACTCCACGTAACCCTACAAGAGTGATTACTGATAGACTGTCTGAAAATAAAAGCCACTTTTTAGAAAAGAAAAAAGAAATCACCCACTGACTTTCAAAGCTGCTACATAGTAGATCATTTCTACTTCGAGGACCTTGATGGAAATGTAGTGGAGTGAAAAGTATGATGTTTGTCTTTCAAATAAAATGCTGGGAAATCACTCCACGTAACCCTACAAGAGTGATTACTGATAGACTGTCTGAAAATAAAAGTCACTTTTTAGAAAAGAAAAAAGAAATCACCCACTGACGTTCAAAGCTGCTACATAGTAGATAATTTCTACTTCGAGGACCTTGATGGAAATGTAGTGGAGTGAAAAGTATGATGTTTGTCTTTCAAATGTAGTGAAGTTAAAGTCAAAAGTTTCCAGAAAAATAATACTCAAGTAAAGTACAGGTACTCAAAAAGTGTACTTAAGTACAGTAATCAAGTAAATGTACTTTGTTACTGACCACCTCTGATTTTCAGTGAATAATAACTTAAAAGTTATTTCTGTCCCATATATAAAAAAAAAATCATATGATTTCAGTAAACTGGGAATATACTGTAACACACAAGTTTATGGACTACCCTAAGACACAAGCAGAAAACAGACAACAACGACATACAGGTTTGGAATAATATTTTTAAAAAGTGACGTGACATGTGGCCAAGTATGGTGACCCATACTCAGAATTAGTGCTCTGCAGACTTAAAAGTTCTGTCTGTCCCATATAAAAAAAAAATCATATGATTTCAGTAAACTGGGTATATACTGTAACACACAAGTTTATGGACTACCCTAAGACACAAGCAGAAAACAGACAACAACGACATACAGGTTTGGAATAACATGCGGTTAAGTAAAAAAAAAAAAATATATATTTTCTTTTAAGATCAGTTTTCTGATGGTTCCATCCATCCATTTTCCGTCCGACTCTCTAACCATTAGGCCAGATCATTTCTTTTAAGATCAGTTTTCTGATGGTTCCATCCATCCATTTTCCAAACTGCTTATCCTATGTAGGGTTGCTGGGATGATGAAGCTTATCCCAGTGTCTCGGAGAGTAGTGTTTATGTGAAACTGTACAACTGCAAGAACTGTGGACGCAGAAGGTGCTCACGTGTTGGTAAGAGGGTGTAACGGTGAACCATTGCTACCTGTTATCAACTATCAGGGTGAACTCTCAGAGCTATCAGCCTCCGCCTGAACAAAGGTGACGGACCAGTGTGTGCAAATGGTTATTGCACTTTATCTTGCATGAGAGATTTAAGCAAATAAAATAAGACATAGTACTTCTAGGGTCATTGTAAAGGTGTGCCTTTTACAAGGAGAAGATCCTGGTGTTGAATGGCTATGCTACCTAATACTCATCAGCTCTGACCAGCTAGGTGGTTATTCCTTAAGAGGTTCTGATGGAGCAGAGCACTCGATTTGTGTCCTGTTTATGATTAACTGAATCATCTGCACACCTTTGTTCTATAATCAGTATGGATTTATGGATCCATTGAGATGTTCAATCAAGAGTGCACTGTGGAGGGTGGCAACCGATGATGGGTGCGACCAGGACTTCATGATCCCACATGTCTTTCTGGCATCAAAGATGCACTTTGATTAACAACCATTCCAGGAGCCTTCTTGATGGTACGAAGAACAAGTAGAAGCCATTACAACCTTCACCACATTGAGGACATGATGCCAGACAGAATCCTTTCTGTATAACCATGTGAGTCCCACGCCTTGAACAGGGACGCACTGTGAATTCAAAGTTCTTCCATATTGACAGGACCATCAGAGTTGCAGAATTGTGCCAATTTGGCAGCCCTGCCAGTTCCAGATGGACTTTCTGTGCATTCCGCAGAATAGATTTAAACATGGTAAAATGTTCAATGAGAGTATTGCACATTAATAATCCATTGCGTGGGAGATGGGACGACGTGTGGAACTTTGTGAATGATGAGTGTTCCAATTCTGCAGTTTTCTGTGCAATTCTGCATGTACAGATTCCGTGTGGGCCTGCTTATTGGTGGCAAGCCAACAGAAGGTGGAACAGCTGTATCACACCACCTGATAAAAAAGTGGGTCAAACTTGCTCTGCAGCAGAGACCCCTGCAAAGGTAGACTTCGGGGAGCAGCTCTCCCTGATCTAAGGCAGCAACTAGAACAACTAATGAACCACTTATCTGATGTCTTTTCAAATGTATGTTTGTCTTGTGGACCGATATAGCCCAGAAATTGTCAGAGAGCTGTACTGTCATATCACAACCAGCGACCATGAAAGCTTTCCAACTGGTTTCTGGAGAAGAAAGTGCAAAAGATAGCAGCTAGATGTAATTGGGGAATCCCAGATCCCAGTCACTCTTCCAAGTTTGAATGGAACCTTCCAGTTCTGTAATAACTTGAGGTCAAGTTGAATGATATCTCTGGCTTTACGTATCCCGTGCCCCAAGTGGATGAACTAGTGGTGTAACTAAAGTATTGCTTATTTCAACTCTATTCCAGTGCCCTTATCAAGTCTTGTGAGGTTCCTGCAACCAAAGGGTCTTCATGTTGTACCTCAATCTCTTATCCTGAAGCCATCAAGTGGATTCTTTCATGAAGCAGCCCAGTCTCTTCACACTCTAAGGGCCCTATTTTAATGATCCAAGCGCATGGTCTAAAGAGCACGGCGCATGTGCACTCAGGGCGTGTCCGAATCCACTTTTGATAGTTTAACAACAGGAAAACGGTCGCCGCGCCCGGGCGCATGGTCTAAACAGGTTGTACCTATTCTCTTAAAGAGTAATGGGTGTTTTTTGGGCGTAACGTGCCCTTTAAAAGCCAGTTTCGCTCGCGCCATGGTGGGTTCACTCTTTACATGGCGGAATGTAATTTTTCATTTTTAAAAATGTTTGTGTGCTGCTGCACATCCCTGTGTGTGTAATAAACAAAGTGTACGCACGTTGTGCACCCACCTATAGGCGCATATTACTAACGCGCTCTTTAAATAACAAAGAAAAAATATTGTGCCAGACTTTAGATCAGGTTTGAGTTGGTCTATGGTGCAGTCTATTTTCAGTTCCTCAAAATAGCAATGCACCAACAACGTGCCTGAACACACCTCTCTTTTAGACCAGCACGCCCATGGGTGCACAAATGGGCGCAAATGCATTTGCTATTTAAACAACGCGGCGCAGGACGGGAAAATTGGAACTGCGTCGGGCTGAAACTAACAAAAACACTTGTGCCGTGCCTTGTGCCGCATTGTGCCGGGTGTATGATAAAGCACTGTGTGGGTCCAGTTTAGCGAACTGCCCCCGGGGACCAGACCACATTCCACACCGCATTAAAATTTCAACACAAATCACGTGTCAAGTCTCCAATGCTAACTTCAGTCAATGAAAACACATTTAACAAAGAGTGACACATCTTCTGATGTGAGTGAAGATAACCATATGCCTGGTTTCACATACAGATTTCATCAAAGAAATCTAATGCTCCTGAAGAAATGCCATCTTCTACACTCCACATCTGTTCATGATGAAGTGCTAACATAGTACATGTTACAGTTGTGTAGTACACATTTCAGTTAGCACATCACACAGTTGTGATGATGGACTACGTTAAGACTACAGGGAGCTCCATCATATTTCTAAAGCCTTACAGACTATCAGCATTATGGACTATCATACTATCAGGATGTATTTAATGTAAAGTAGCATCCCACATGACGCTCTATACACTATGTACTTATATGCACTGTGTACTTAACCGTGTATGAATTTTATTTTGTCATTCAGCATCAGAGTCTGATAGCCCCTCCCTCTCCGCTACGTAATTAAAGCTGCAACATATGAGTGCATGAATTGTCCAACAATTTTTGGTAACACTTTATGAAAGGGACCAATTCTCACTATTAACTAGTTGCTTATTAGCATGCCTGTTATTAACATATTGGCTGTTTATTAGTGCTTATAAAGCACATATTATGCATGACCATATTCTACATCCCTAATCCTACACAACACCTAAACTTCACAACTACCTTACTAACTATTAATAAGCAGCAAATTAGGAGTGTATTGAGGCAAAAGTCACAGTTAATGGTTTGTTAATAGTGAGAACTGGATGTTAAAGTGTGATGGTAATGTGTGTGTGTGTGCACCTAAAGTTTATATTTGTACTTTTTGTAATAATTGCAGAAACATGTGAAAAAGTCATTCAGTGTGACCTTATTGCCTTACGAATTTGCAAAGGACAAAAGTGAAAGTATCCTAGTCAGAAACTTGCAAAAGATAAAACTTTAATCTGAATTTTGTTAACACTGTAGATTAGGGAACACTATTCACTATTAACTACAGTAGTCGCTTATTAGCATGCATATTGCTAGTATATTGGCTGTTTATTAATACTTATAAAGCATGTCTTATTCTGCATGAACATGTTCTAGATCCCTTAACCCACCCAATACTTAAACATATCTACTACAACTACCTTACTTACTTATCAATAAGCAGCAAATTAAGAGTTTATAGAGGGAAAACTCTCAGTTAATAGTGTATATGTTTTCCCTAATCTGAAGTGTTACCAGAATTTCTTTGATGATCATGTTGGATTGCCCATCCTCTTTCAATCTTTGTATGTTTGTGAGTGTGTGTGAGGGAACACTTTGGACAGTATTCCCACAAGATAAGTGGGGTGTGTTTGCTCCCAGTGCAGAGCTTTAGTCGTATCAACACATCAGATCTGCTGTGAAGTATCAACACACAACATCTCCTTCTCTCAGCATCACAACCCCCTTTTCTCTTTTTCCCTTTTTTTTTTTTTCTTTTATTAATAATAACAGTTCACTAAAACTCTTATAGTGTTAATAGTAGTTTTTTTTTGTTTTGTTTTTTTGGAAGAAGACATAAATAAATAAATAAATAAAGATGTTAAACATTATTACAACTTCAAATTACTGTTTTCGATTTTAATATATTTTGTAATTTAATATAAATGTAATTTGTAATAGTGTTGTTATCAGTGTTGAAAACAGCTGTGCCGTTTAATATTTTTGTAGAAAATGAAATATATTATTTTCAAAAGAACAAATGGAAATGTAATTGTTTTGTAACAATACAAAAGTCTTTACTGTCACTTTGATCAATTTGCATGCATCTGTGCTGAATAATAATAATAACTATAATAATACTAATATACTGAAACCACATGAATGTATATTGTGGAACCAATGTCCATCATTTATTTACGTAAATCATAACAGTATATTGTGTCATCATTTAAATGAGCATCCAAGCAGTAATATGCATCAAACTTTATGCAGGTACTCAAAGATGTGGCTTGCAAGGGTATTTTTTATTGTTTATTTATTTATTTATTTTTACTCTAAAGGCATTTGCTTCATGATGATTAAAGGTTTTAATATTCATGTCATTCAAATTCGTCATATTACATGACTTCTGAAAGTTTTATTAACATACATTTAAGACTTTAAAAGACATTTTTAAGACCAGTTTGAGGAATAAATTAAAGGAAACACAATATATCAATATATTCTCTTAATTTAAATGTCTACAAAATGAATTGTATTAGCATTTAGAATAACTGAGATAGTATTATACATTTTATTAATATTTTGAATTGCATTTTTTTTATTATTATTATTTGCTTTTATTTTAAATATAGTTAGAGTTTTAGTAACTTTGTTGTGTGCTTTTGTTAGTTTTATTAATATTATTATTACTATTATTAAATGTGTCTATATATTTTTTATTTCAGTTGAAGTTCTATTTTTACTACATCATTCATTTTATTTTGTTTTGTTTTATTTTAAGGATTTTAGTTATTTGTACTGAAAAATAAGACCAAAATACAAAGGAATTATTTATTTATTTATTTGTTTGTTTCTTTGTTTGTTTGTTTGTTTGCTTGTTTGTTTGCATTGCATGCAACATTTAATATAATTATTTTATGACTTTAAGACCTTTTTAAGGCCTAAATTTGCAGAAGGGCAAATGAAGACATTTAAGACCTATTTAAGATCTGCATAAATCCTGTATTAAAGGCATGGACGTTTTTGATTTTGCATACCTCCTGAAAAAAATTAAGAAAATAATTGAATCTCAAAACATGACCATTCTGATGATGTACAGTTTGTCAATATTAAATAAAGACTTGTTTCTGTTTGCGGTGAAACGTGACATTTCTTGACAGTTTGTGTGAGATCCACCCATACCTGTCTTTCATATGTCTATTTATAATCTCTCAGCACGCTCAGATCTGTAAAAGACTAGACCTGTGGACAGAGACACAGCTGTGTGTACAGTGTGTGTGTGTGTGTGTGTAACTCGCTGCCCCTCTGGGATCAGTACATGATAAAATTCAGCAACTCAATTTGTTTGAATTTGAGCAGTCTTTTAATCCAGTTTACCTCTGCAAGCGTTTTATGAAGAGGAGCAGAATTGAAACGGTATAAATATCATGTCACTTGTCGCTTCACCCGCACACACACACACACACACACACACACACACCGTAAGGTCGTTGGTTTCGCTCAGGGCTGCAGTAACATTGCCTGCAGCATGGAAAACTGGCTGGCCATCAGCACTGTTTATGGTTATAACAGAAACGCTGAGTTCCTCTCCTCCCCCGTCTTCTCATGCGCTCTGTGTACGGCATTATTATGGGCAGTCAAACAGTCATGATGGTGTGACAGCATCCTCGGCCCACAGGTGTTCAGCTGTCACTTCTGCCGTCCCAACAGAGCGTGGTGTTAACTGTCAACACTAGGTGCAACACATCATTCAGCACAAACACAAATATAAAAACCAGACCCGATGGAAATGTGATGACAGGTGAGCTATAAGAGCGCAGCGCCTAAATGAGGTCTGTTAAATTTGCATTGATAGTCATAACACTAAATTAAAATACGGTGACCCCAGAAAGTGTTTGGACATGAACTTAAAATGCATGAATGCCATTGCATTAGATATCAAATTTGATTGCACTATCAAACCGAATATAATAAGCACTTTTGGCCAAGTATTTGATGGAGTCAGTCTAACACTCAGCAGGGAGTTATAATATATCACGTGAACGGAAGCCGCCAGTGAAAAATATTCTCCAACTGGTAAAATATTATAAAATGATGAATTATTTGCAGTGTATATGTTGCTTTTGTCAAGGAAACAGGCTTTTTACCTTCATAATATGGTGTAGTTACAGCATCTACCAGCACGTACAGATTGTATAAACTTGTGAGTAACAGTTCATCGGTCTAATCAGATACAATCTCTCACCTTTGTTTTTGGTACAACAGCGAACATGAAGAGAAACATATCAGTGCCTTTGAGCAAGACCAATCTGATGTGGGACTGTCAAAGCAATTTATGACTTGTGGGCCTGCCAACTGATCAAGTGCTAAGAAATGATGATTGCTGATCATTTATTCACAAACCTACCGTTAGCACCCAGTAAAGTCTCAGTCAGGTGTAGATTTTCACACACACACGCAAAAAAAAAAAGAAAAAAAAGTTGCTGTTAATTTACTCACCCTCAGGCCATCCAAGAAAAGTTTGGGATCAGTAAGATTTTTAATGTTTTTTTAAAGAAGTCTCTTCTGCTCATCAAGGCTGTATTTATTTGACCAAACATACAGAAAAACAGCAATATTGTGAAATTGTATTGCAATTTCTAATATTGGTTTCCTATTTTAATATACTTTAAAATCTAATGTATTTCTCTGATGCAGCGCTGAATTTCCATCAGACATTACTCCAGTCTTCAGTGTCACATGATCCTTCAGAAATCATTCTGATATGCTGATTTATTATCAATGTTGAAACTGTTGTGCCGCTAATTTTTGGAACCTGTGATACTTTCTTCTTTCATTCTTTGATGAATAAAAAGTTCAAATTCAAAATAGAAACCTTTTCAAACGATATAAGTTTTTACTTTCACCTTTTATCCATTTAACACATCCTTGCTGAATAAAAGTATTAATTTCTTAAAAAACAATTCTGACCCCAAACTTTTGAATAGTAGTGGATATTGTAACACAACATTTCTATTTTGAATAAACACTGTTCTTTTTAACTTTTTTATTTATCAAATAATCCTGAAAAAAAAGTATCATAGGTCCCAAAAAAATATATAATAATAATTAAGCAGCACAACTGTTTCCAACACTGATAATAAATCAGCATATTATACTGATTTCTGAAGGATCATGTGACACTGAAGACTGGAGCAATGATGTTGAAAATACAGCTTTGATCACAGAAATAAAATACATTTTAAGTATATTAAAGTATATGAAAACTGTTATTTTAAATTGCAATAATATTTCACAAAATTACAGTTTTTTTCTGTATTTTTGATCAAATAGATACAGCCTTGACGGGCATACAAAACTTCTTTAATAAAAAACGTAAAAAATCTTACTGATCCCAAACTTTTGAACAACGGTGACTTTTTTCTTCAGTAGAATAGTAAAGAAGACGTTTAGCTGAAACCGTGGATCCTGGCGATATATTGAGGTCTTATGAAGCGCAATGATCAGTCTGTGCAAGAAACTTAACATTATTTGCAATATTATTACCTCTAATCCCGAGCCTCAAGCAAACGGGGAAATCTGATTCTTTTCCGTGAACGTACGTAATCACACAATGACATAACACATACAAAATTATACCATGATATCCCAATAATGATGCGAAACATGGATGTGTTACATATCTAAAGCATATCAAGTGAATAAACGTGTCTTCATCAGCTCACTTTTTTACATAAACAATGAAAAAGTTAATTTCACCTCATCATTCAAGTGTTCATCGTCTTCTGTCCGAGTCGAACTGTTTCCGCAGGTCAGTGACTGTTAGAGGATAAAAAAATCTTACTGATCCCAAACTTTTGAACAACGGTGACTTTTTTCTTCAGTAGAATAGTAAAGAAGACGTTTAGCTGAAACCGTGGATCCTGGCGATATATTGAGGTCTTATGAAGCGCAACGATCAGTCTGTGCAAGAAACAATAATAATAGAGGTAAAAATAATTGCAATATTATTACCTCTAATCCCGAGCCTCAGGCAAACGGGGAAATCTGATTCTTTTCCATGAACGTACGTAATCACACAATGACATAACACATACAAAATTATACCATGATATCCCAATAATGATGCGAAACATGGATGTGTTACATATCTAAAGCATATCAAGTGAATAAACGTGTCTTCATCAGCTCACTTTTTTACATAAACAATGAAAAAGTTAATTTCACCTCATCATTCAAGTGTTCATCGTCTTCTGTCCGAGTCGAACTGTTTCCGCAGGTCAGTGACTGTTAGAGGACCTGGAACACTGAATGAGTTGGAAAGTGAGTTTTGATTGAGTAACTTTTCAGATGATTCAGTCCGATTTAGTGAACTGGTTCATCATGTCACTAAAAATAACTGGTTCAAAAGAATTAGTTTGCATACCAGACACCACTCCAGACCATTTGCCTGAGGCTCTGGATTACAGGTAATAATGTTGGAAATAATGTTCAGTTTCTTGCACATACTGATCATTTCGCTTCATAAGACCTCAATATATCATCAGGAGCCATGGTTATTCATTCTGTGTTCCTTGATATGCTGATTACTCAGACAGTCAACCGCTGACTTGTATTTTACGAATCACCAAGGACCACGGTTTTAGATAACAATCTTCTTTATTGCTCAACTGAAGAAAAAAAAAAGTCACCCACATGTTGGATGGCCTGAGAGTGAGTAAATGAACAGCACATTTTCGTTTTTGGGCGAACTATCCCTTTAAATCGACTGTATGTAGTTTTGTGTGTTTTCGTGACTGTGGAGCCCTCTAGAGTTAAGCGAGTGGAATTCACTGATGTAAATATATCACTGTCATAATTACAGTGGATAGCTGTACATCTTTATCCGTTGCTGCTGTAAAGCAATCCACCCTTTTTACAGAATTCCATACCAGTTTATCAAACTTACATAGCCTACTCCCAAAACAGACAACTGGAGTGAAGCATGGAAAAGAAACTGAAGACGTTTGCCTTGTAAGAGGTCAGTGTATGTGAACTCAACATACATAGAGTTACTTTAAAGGAGAGTTTATCACAGATTCATAATAAAACAATTATTTATAGGTGCCTTTTCCAGCCTCAGGTGATTTTAAAAGATTTTAGTAATTCTGTTCAGCAAATAAAGCGTTTCAAGTTATGCACTATTCTGACTAGTTTTAACAGATGTGCTTTGTGATTTTAATCCTGGCTTTGTGTTTTAGCCACACAGCCTTGGTAAAATTACGGAGCAACTGACCTACTATTTTTCAGGGTCTTTTCTGGGTCCTCTGAGAAATCGAATCCCTTCCGGATGGAAATGTCTGTGATTGCGGCATATTATCTTTTTCACAGTGCCTCTCCTTGTTTATTTTGACCTTTGCTGAATACCGAGACTAAAGCTTAATTTGCTTAAGCAGTCCTTCATTATAGATTTAGACTGTTTTGCCAACTTTCTAAGTAAAATAGCAGTTGCTGGTCCAAGTACTGCAGGCATCCCAGCCAACATAAAAAGAATGAAATCAATAACGAGAGTCTCATCACGGATGGCTTAAAACAGCCAATGTAGGAGCAGGTATTAACTTAATTAATTACTTCCCTGAATTAGATTCATAATGTTATAATTCTATTGCATATGTTAGTCCAGTGCAGGGATCTTCTTCTTCTTTTTAAGATACTACAGTTTTAAGTTAGTAGAACTTTTGAATTTTCCATACAGAAGCATGTTAATTGCACTTAACTTAAAAAGTAACTCATGTGATTAAGTTCTGATTCTAAGCTATTTAACAATCTTTTGAGTCGTGCTAACTTATTATGGTTTGCAGTGCATTGCCCAAGTCACTTTTGCATAAATGTGCATGAGGGTCACAAACGGCACACCCCACTTACAGTACAAACAGTCTATACACACACCCTTTTCTTCTGGCTGCTGTTTTACTGCCTCTGGGTTCACTGGGGTGAATGCTTTTGCCATAGATTAATCATGAACATCTGCAAACTCAGACGCAGACACACCAACACATAGACACACGCATTACGGACGGTCCCTAAACAAACTGATGATTGTCTCAGTCTTCATAGGAGGATGAGCTCCTATCTCCAAAAATCTGGCTGTCTTTCAGAAACTAATAACTTACAGTGTGCAGAGATACAAAGAGTGTGTGAAAAGATGCAGGCTAAAAACAGCCAGAAATACGTTTACTTTACTGACGCACAAAAAAAGATCCTTGCAAATTTAAAACCATTATACCGACCCCAATATTTACATAAAAATGAGAAATATAGATAATTATTAGTTTTAGTATTCCACACAGAGAGTTTAAAATATGTCAAACTAATAATATATATATTCTACTTCTGCTTTTGTGCAGATGAATCCGAGAAGATATCATAAAATGTGTTCCTTTTTTTTAGGAAGTATCAAAGTAAACAAGAGAATGGAAAAGTCCCATTTCCTGTGCTCTTCCTGTCATCTGACTTGAAATGTGGCAATGGACTGAATGCACAAAACACCCACACACACTGATGTGGACATGTGTAAAGAACTGTGCGAATGAATGCAGAAAACTACACATGCATTCAGTATTCAGAAAACAGTGACAATTTCAGTGACCTGCACCCACTGATTGTACAGTTTATTTTCATGCTCTGCTATGTTTCATCACACAGTTCACTAAAGGACACGTGGAAATCGGATGCCACAGACATGCCAAGAAGAGTTGTAGTTAATGCAGTTTACACAGTGCATTTCCCTAACTGACTGCTCAATTTTGGATGTTACAGCAAACTACTACAATCTGACATAGTTTAATTGCGCCTGCAAAATGTTTGTTTGAATATCTGGATTTCACCAAACACAATCTGACTAAACTATTAATCCAAAAACAATTGTACTTTTCACTTTTTTTTTTTTTGATCATACTAAATAATTCACAGTGTAGGGTGGAGAAAGTAAGTGAACCCTTGAATTTAGTATCTTGTAAATCCTCAGTCCAGAATTTTATAAAATCAGGATAGCATGGATTCATGAAAGCCTATGTCTTTAGCAATGCTTTTGTAGCTTTTTCAGCTTTATTTGTTCATTTATCTTAATGTTCATTTATTTTTAACTTTGTGTGACTTTATTGAAGCTGTGCAACCCACACTTCCAATCTCATCTCCTTAATTGACTCAATTAGCTTTTCGTAACACTTACTTTTTCCAGCCTGCCTTGTCAATGATCAGTGTCTTCAATAAAATGTTGTGCAACTCTTTGTGTGTTAGTTTTAGCATTTGTTTTTACTATATTAATTTGTGATGTGTTCTTACCATATTGTATCAATTGTCACCAGATCATACCACATTTTATGAGTAATCGATGCAAAAATCCAGATAATTTCAAAGGGGTCACAAACGTATTCTTACCACTGCTTATACAGTAGTATGTCCAGTTATAATGCTTTTCTCCATCATTTGATGCACAGCTGCTGTCGTGATAATTAGTAAATGATAACCAATTAGCCAACTGAGTTTCTGTCATGACAACTCTCGGAGGGATTGGCATGGTAATGTACATGACAATGTTAATGTATTTGGTCTTGGCGGAATATATCTGCTACGCTGCTGCTGCTGCTGAGTACCGAGACTTGCTACTGCCAATATATCCACAACATGCTGCTGTGAGCATGTAAGAAATACTGCTGCTGCAAATATAACATACATGAAATAACCCCCATATAGCATACATGAATCACCTCGTAGCAGATCTATACAGGTGGAGCTGGGGAAGGTGGAGGGTTTCTGAAGCAAGCTGCAACTGCTACGGCAAGCACTAGTCCTATATTTGAATGTTGAGCAGTGAGCTCATTGGATACCGATACAGGAGAGAACCAATCAGCTGTGCCATGTGATAATGATGTCATTAGGTCAGATTGAGTTAGACCTATCGAACTGCGCCAACTAGAGTTTCAAGCCAGAAATCTGTATCGGAAACAGAAAGTGAGACTTTTATTGGTTTGTTGTTGATGCCACCTCCTCTGACTCATTCTTTAGATGACTGGAAAGCCCTTCATTGAACATTGTGGTGAGGGCTTCATTATTTCACTCATCCTTGCAGTCTTAGCACCAGGGCAGCCTCCTTTTAGCATGAAAAGATGAGTAGAAACTTCTCAACCCTGAATTGTGGGATCACTTTCTTACGGTCATGGGTTCTAACCTGTGTTGGGTCCATTCTTGACCCAAATTAAACTGACTTTAATATTAGAAACTAGAGGAACATCAATAGAATCCTACCCTGTTGACAACACCAGCTGCACTGCTTTTTGCCCCATCACACGCAAATGTATATCCTCAGGAACAACCATCACACTAAAAGTGCCTTTGATTAGTCAGTAGAGCCTTCTTTCCCTGCCACCTCCTGAAGCGAGATGATTATTTATAACGATAATCATGATCATGATTATTCTTAAGGCAATAAGCACATCAGTCTGTCTGGCCACAAATAGACCCATCCATCATCCTCCATCTGCACATGTCTGTCAAATGAGTTCAGAACTGTAGCCTCCTCAATGCTAAGCAATTATTCATTTAACTTAATATAATATAATACTATTAGCATATACTAATAATAGTAATAATAATAAATATTTTCCTTTTTATTTCTTAATAAATTTCCTGGTCTTACTCTGCACAGTTCCTCAGTGCAAAGAAAAAAGTAAATCTTTCATCAAAATGTAATAACTTTCTACGCCTCTGAAACAACTTTTCTGCTGATGTAACCAAGGCTTTGTGTGCAGGAAAACGTAATATTATCCAGCTAGATTTTTACATTTTCTGAAGTAAATGTGAGTGGTGCTTGCCTATGCAAAAGCCGCTGTCATGATCTTAGGTGTTACTTGGTGGTTGTTTCCTGGCCAGAAGAGTCTGTCCTTTTTCGCTGAGATATTCTGATCTTTAGGTCCCTCCTTTAGTGTTGCTGTACAATATTTAACCCACATTATCTTTTATCAGGCAAAAATCATTATACAAGTACTGTTTTCTCCATCTGTATTGGGAAAAAAGTGTCTCTACCCCCCACAGTGTTGACACAACTTTTTACACAAATTATGATTGGCGGTCAGATTATGAATTAATAACGTTTTTTTTTCATTGTTTC
This sequence comes from Sinocyclocheilus grahami, assembly GCF_001515645.1. NCBI lineage: Eukaryota > Metazoa > Chordata > Actinopteri > Cypriniformes > Cyprinidae > Sinocyclocheilus > Sinocyclocheilus grahami. The sequence continues at coordinate 276,971 of NW_015505783.1, forward strand.
TTGCACAATACTATGTAATGACCTCAAAATACTTTCAACATAATGCATGATTTGTTAAAAAAAGAAAGAAAATAAATTATGCTTGCATTACATAATCAGCTTTTCTGACATAGTAAACTTGCTCTGTAACTCCCCCGGTACAGCACTGCATAAATATTGGGAAGCACTATGAGTTATTCTAAAACAACTCAAAGGCTTACTGTAGCGGCAAGCTAAAAAGTAATGTGCAGTATTGGTTAGGTTTACAGTAGGGTTTGGTGTATGTGGTACATTATTGTAAAAGCTGTGGCATAAATATAATTTTTTAAAACAACATTTTCATAACCCATAATTTCATGCATAAGTGTTTGAGTTAAGCTTAAAATTGAAATGTGATGTAATTTAATGTGCAGCAAATGTATTTTGAAGTTAAAATATTGGGTGTGAGAATGCATCATTGCACTATTTTGCTTTTGATGTATTTTACGTAATAGTTCTGATGGCGTGAACAAGACGTGCCAAAGGAATAAATGCCCGTGTTAAGGAACCAACCAGTTTCTGTGTTGTTGTGAAAAGAGCTACACTTATTTTCAATCCAGATAGAGCACTAGCGTTTTAATGCAAATCACCGGACATTTCATTTTGGAACGGTCACGATACATACAACAACCAACGTAATAAAAAGTTGCTCGATTTACGTTCATCTGTTCAAATCTAAATGCAGATTTAGCACCACTCACTGGACATTTGACTTTGGAAGTGTTGCGAAACATGCAAGAAGTAATGTAATATGATTTTGCAGATGTCGCCACAGGCAGGTTTTCCAGTGAGACTGGGTTGATTTTTGTTTAATAGCTAAGGTTAGGGGTTTGTTCAAATAACCCAAAGTATGAGCAATAGTAAGTGATGTTTGTCTTGATATGAACTCTACTCCGAGGCCAGAGCTGTAGTTTGGAAATGTTCTGGTGTCTTTTTCCTTCAGCAGTGTATTTACTCTCTCTTTCTCTCTCTCTCAACCCAAATACACTCGCATATTTTCTCTCTCGCTGTGTCCCTCGTTCTTCGTCTCTCTCTCTTTCTCTGGTAACATCTGGAATAAAGGTGGGTGGGCACTGAGCCAGTAGAGTTCAGCTGCAGCCATAAAACTAACAAAAATAAATGTGACTCCAGGCTCAGATGCAGTCCAAACTCCACGCCTCAGTTAACCATTTCCCTCATCACACTCACCAGCAGTGTGTGTTTGCGTGCGATTAACTTCAGTGGGATAGAGCAGGGAGTGAACAGGATGTGTGTGTGTGTGTGTGTGTGTGTTATAAACTGTGGGAGTCAGTACAGAACATGGTGATAATCACAGCCTCTGTGTGTGGATGGGGTGTACGTTCAGTTTGTGTCCCACCGAGGAATAACTGGACTGATGATTAAGATGATGTGGAATAAAATATTCAGTACTCAAAAGTACTGAACACACACCACCCTGTGCTCCAGTGCTCTTCCATTGCACTTTATACAACTGGAATGTTCTGCTCCATATCAAATATTTTTCTAAACATGGAGTTTCGCATATCCACCCCAAGACAAACACTGTTTTATCTCTATTCTGGGTTACTTTGCGGGCACACACACACACACACACACACACACACACACTTCTGCTTTTTTGCTCAAGACAAACAAAACAACTCTTTATGTGTTCGGCTCTGTACATACTTGATGAGTATATTAAAATACTATTGTCTAAAGAAAGAAAAAACGTCTTGAATATAGGTAAATCAAGCAAATTATGTATCCCAAGGGACATTTAAGATCTGTTCTATGTTACCATCAACATTTACTGTACAAGAAAACCTGTTTCACTTCCCTGTCATCATTTGCTTTATTGTCGTTATAAATGCAGATTGATGATGATGGGAATGTAAAATATTGTTTAAAAGTTCAGGGTCTGTAAGTATTTTTTGCTTGCTTTGTTTTGTTTTTGAAAGACGTCTTTTATGTTCATCAAGGCTGCATTTATATGAAAAATAAAGTAAAATGGCAAACATTTATTACAATTTAACTGTTAACTAATTATTATTATCAATGTTGAAAACAGTTGTGTTGCATAATACTTGTGTGGAGAATAGATACTATTTTATTAGACTCTTTGATGAATAGAAAGTTCGAAAGAGAATTAATTTGAAATATAAATATTTTTGTCAATTAAATGTGTCCGTGCTGAATAAAAGCAAGGAAACATTTCATTATAAAAGAAAGGAAAAGAAAAAGAAAGTTCAATAGAAACAGCATTTATTTGAAATAGAAATATTTTGTGATATTATAAATGTCTTTACTGTCACTTTACTGTCACTAAATGATGAAACATTAGGCCTGCATTGGGACGTACAGTATCACCATATCATAAATTGATAAACTGGCATCTTGATAGTTATCTTTCCACATACTGATTAGTTTTGCATATATGGATGCTAGAATCTAGCTCATTTCATTAACTAATTTAAAACATGTCAGCAAAATGATTCTGGTACTTTTCTAAAATGTCTGTAAGTGCCTCAAAGCCTTTCTCGATTATGATGGGAAGCACGAGGATCTGCTGAAAAGTCAGGCTTCCTCTGAGAACTTTGTCTTCAGGTTTCTTCAAGAGTTCCTAGCGTATGTGAAATCTGAGGAACCCAAGCATCTTCTCATCTTAGCAGAGTATGGTGTCGCACTGATTTGAGGTTTGCTTGGGTTTGGGGTATAATTAAGAACATAGTTGCTTGTTTTGATCCAGTAACATGTTTGGTAAAATCATGCTCATCTTTTGTAAATCTGTATGAGTGAATTGCAGTTAATGTGATTTCTGCTACCAGAGACCAGAAGTCAACAAGTGTCACGTAGTCTATGAAAGTGATAAATGAAGACTGGAAGGATTCTTGGATTGAGACACACAGATGTTTATATTTCATTAGATTTTTTTTGCATTGATGATTTCCATTATGCAACAAATATTCTCTGGCAAAATTAATTTGAGTTTAATAAACAAATGAAAGTGCAGACAATACGCAGAGGGGTTACGGGTGGGTTGATCTCATGTTAAAGCATGCTTCTTGCTTATTATTAGTCATACTTCGAGTTTTACAAATACTTACAAATATAACAAGCACTTAAAAATACCAATACATACTGAATTGAACAAATCCTTAAACTTTATTTACAAACATCAATGTGTAACTTGTCCTTTGCACCTACAATGAAATGAGCATTACTTCAAATCATATGCTTTTAGAAGTCAGGGTTGTCCTATAATTTTTATTAGGCTATTATTATTATTAGTATTAGTATTGTTATTATTATTATTTAAAAAATATTAAATAAATGACACTGTATAAATATTGTTAGTTAGTTAGTTTGTTTTCAAATCTGTATTTTTGCTTTCCAGTAAATACATCTAAGAGTTTAAACAAGACAAATGTACTGTACATGACAAGCAAAGTTACTTTCTTGAGAGTCCTTGATTTTCTTACTCCATCGCATTCTTGCTGCATTTTCCTTGTTTTCGTTAAGAAAATAAGTAAATAAATACATTTCTTTTATTTTTTATTTCTTTTATTTTTTTTAATGGTGTGCATTTATACACACTGCATCTCTGAATTAAGTGTTTAAAAATACTGAAGTATTGTACATTCTGGAACAGCTAAAACATGTTTACCTTAGTTAACTCTCCCATCTCACATACTCCTTACAACAAAGCAGCATCATAACATGCACTCCCAACATCAGAGTGCTCTTGTATGTGTGTGTGTGTGTAAAGATTTGTAATTACCAGAATACATTTAAATACATTTAAAGGATGAGCCCCCCGGGGATTTCCTACTCCATGTCTGTCTCTCTCATCCACTCAGCGTCTGGATAAACAGCAGTTTGTTGGCGTGCTGTTTTTAAGCGCATGAATTTCTCAGACTGCATAAAAGCTGAAGGTTTTCTTTCTGCTGACAGGGAAATACCAGAGAACCTAAACACACATACACATCATGCTGGATGTTTTCCACATTTCAATTTTAATGCACAAAGACGCTGATGAGCTTGATGTTACCTTCTTCTCCAGCTCCTCACCCTGAACCTGCACTGATGGGGTGTGTGTGTGTGTGTGTGTGTGTGTTTGGTAATGTGCAGAGAGAACTGATTACTCTTGAGTCTTGAGTTTCTCTGCTGCCGTCCCGATGCACTTTTAAGTGAGATGTCTATTTAGGGGTCATGTGATCTCTCTGTAACAGTACAAACAAGCAAATACCATAACAGGGATAGTTTATTTCACTTTAAAGACATCTTTTGACATTTCATGCAGACAAAATATTTTATTTTGTGTTCTGTTAACTAAATGATTACACAATGTTCATATTAAGGTGAAATATTCCTGTTCCTACATCAAATATGGTGACATGTTCACTCCCAAATCAAACCAAAACACTGATCAATGCATACTACACAAACAAAATAAAATGAAATAAAATGAAATAGATAGACAGTTAGATAGATAGATAGATAGATGGATAGATGGATAGATGGATAGACGGACAGACGGACAGACAGACAGACAGACAGACAGACAGACAGACAGACAGATAGACAGATAGACAGATAGATAGATAGATAGATAGATAGATAGATAGATAGATAGATTTTTGCATAAGATCATTGTTTTGATTTGAGAGTACATAATCTTTTTAACATTTATTAAAGTCACCAGAGACGACTTATAATACTTGACATAACACCAAGCTTGGACTTTCATGGGACTTTTGAGCTTTTGATTCACAACAAGTGTCCTACTGCTGGTTATCTCATGGCTGAGTCACTCTCTCTTCTTCAAGCCTGAGATAAAGAGAGTGAGAGATGTAAAGGAGAGGGAATAAAGCTCTCGCATGCATACAAAAACCTCACAAGTGGCCTGAGGAGACACCGGCGAGCCACCCAGTTTGAGTCCAGAGACAAACAGAGCGAGAAAGAGACTGCTAACGGAGAAAAAGAAAGAGGAAGAGAGTTGGTGGTAGAGAGAGATTGAAGATGCGCCCATAAAAATCCATCTTGTGCAGGCCTGACAGCCACTTTAGCCCTGAAACAGCACATTCGGACCGCGGCTCTCTCCCCAAATCTGCTCCATACATCATCAGTGAGGAAACAGCACATGAGAAATTCTTAACACAATGCGTTTTGTCCAAAAGATTTAACATCTAATTCAGAGCTGACAGCTTGCCCCATCTCCTTCTCTTTCTCTGTCAGCGTACGATTGATCTTTCGCTCCACCCCGCCGGCCTTGGTCCTATCATCCCATCGCCAGTGCCGCTCAGAGCCGCCCATCCATCTAAACAGCACTAACCAGGCCCTGATGGACCCAACTATCTATAAATAAAGACACAAAACAGAACACAAGTCAATGTAAACCAATCCACATATGTAGTAAGTTTGTTGCAATTTAGTAATAAAAAACGTGTGGCTCGTTTGCTTCCTTACGGATGTGTGAATATGCCTCATGGGAAGTTTGGGTTTAAAAAAAGTTGAAAATGTATCTTTTTAGACAAACACTTCTGGACCAACTTTATATTAGGTGTTGTTAACTACTACGTGCTTATTAACCATAACCCTTAAATCATAATCATTTGATACAATATAAGGTATAGGGTTAGGGTTAATAATTGTGCACATACGTTTTTTACATTGTACTTATGTTACAAAATACCTTCCAGTAGTTACATATGTAATTCATTTTTGTAGTTACATCTATAATTACACTGTTGACCCTACCTCTGCCCCTTAAACCTAACCATACCACCAAACCTGCCCCTAACCTTAACTGCATCCCACCTTGATAGCAGCAAAAGTGTTTTGGGTTACACTTTATTTTAAGGTGTCCTTGTTACAGTGTAGTTATACATTTAAGTACTGAGTAATATATGGTTAGGGTTGGGATTAGGGTTTGTTTTAGGGTTCCTTGCATGTAATTATGCATGATTTATTGTTATTATAATAGTAAGTACATATAACATGTGTAACAAGGACAGCTTAAAATAGTGTTATGCAACTCAACATGAACACAGTAGGTACACTGTACCTAACATAGTAAGTACATAGTAGTTAAAGACACCTAATATAAAGTGGGCCGTATTCTGGCAGTCTTTAATCTGGCAAATTATATTCTTCATCAACAGTACACAAAATGTGTACAAATGAAATTGAGCAGTCAACATTCACAATGAAAACTTAATTATGACCAATATTGATTTGCCTCCATTATTCCTTAATTGATGCCCCCAACTGAAAAAGTAATGGGCTGATGAGACTCAGGGTTTCCCACTAGTAATTATGACATTATGGTGCTGCTCATGTGCACTCATCTAATAAATACGATCATTCCAACATTGACTCGTACGACCTTCTGCATCAGACAGAACACCCACATTTTATACACAGACCGCCACACAAAAATAGCTGAAGCTATTCCAAAATCACAAGGTTCGGTCTGATTGGCTGGTTTTACTCAATTTCTGGGGGTCAGGGTACTCAGGTTCAACATTGAGCTTTTACAATGACAGTGTTTCTGCTGTATAAAAGAGCAGCTGCTCTTAACAGAAAATGACGTTTAGGTTTTGAGGGTTTTCTTGGAACAGCAATAACTTATTAAACGATCACCAGGAATGGGCCATTGAGAATTATTAAAAACTCATTTTGAAATCTAATTTGAGGTGGGGGATCAGTTTTATTTCCAAATGGTAATTAATCTACAACCTAAACCCCACAATGTTGCTAAGATAGCAAATCACCTTGATTCAAGTGCCTTGGAATAAGGTTGTGGAGTGGTTAAGTACTTATGCATGAGGTGTGTCCTAAGCTTATTCCATGAGAGAGGAGCGGAGAGGGTGGAGGTTTTGTTGAGCGACTTTGCACCTTGTTATGAAGAAACAACAAAGTCCTGCACTTTCAACACGACAGCATCAATACTATACATTTGAACTGGGAGCAAGTGGAGTGAGATCAAGATTTGGGTCCTCTTCGGCTCATTTAAGACTAGATAAAAGTGCTGCTATGTTCTGGAACATCTGCAGAGGCTTGGTCACGTTGATTGGAAGGCCAGCCAATAGGGCACTGCAGTAGTCCAGTCTTGAAATAACAAGAGCTTGGATGAACACTATACATTGACAGGAAGGGTCTGATTTTCCTGATCTTGTAAAGTGTAAACCTACACAGTTGGGCCATTGGGTTGGTAATGTGGGTGGTTATGGTCACTTTGTCATCAAACACTAACCCAGGTTTCTTCCTGTCTTCACTCGTATTACTCGTGTTGTAGACCCCAGTTGCAAAGTGATGTTATGGTCAACTGGCAGGTTTGTAGGGATTACAAAGTACTCCGACTTTGTACAGATGAACTATAGATGGCGCTCCTTCATCCAAGGCAGATATATATGCAGAGACAGTTGGGGTCATCAGGTTAAAATGACATATAGAGCTGTGTATTATTTGCATAGCAATGGCAAGAGAAACAATGCACCCTTATGATTATGCAAGTAAACTTGTGCATTTGGAGAGAACCAAGCACTGAACCTTGAGGCACACCAGTGGTTAAATGTGCATGTACATGTTGACAGTGTTTGCACTTTCTTTGTATGTGTGTGCAGTTTTTGAATGAATATTTTAATCCATAACTTCTATTGCTCTGTTTGCATGCACATGAATATCCCTGAGTGAATACAATTGAATGAATATTCAGATTCTGTCACACACTAAACCTCTGTTCCATATCTTAGTCAGCTGCCTTGTTGTCAGTTGTCTAAATAGGCCACTACCTTCACGGAAGCATTTAACTTCTGATTGATTTTGAATTGAGTTATTGATTTGAAGCACCACAAATATTGACCACTCAAATAGTGCTCCTCGTGTAAATCACAGGAGACTCACAATTGACTCACAATTTAATTGACTGTGTAGTTTGAAATTAGCGCATATCGCTAGACTAGTCATGCATAGTATACACAAATACTGGGTACATGTGTGCCATGAAGTGAGATAAAAGTAGCATACCTTACCGTTAACTCAGTTTTAGTGGGTTGAATAGTATACAGAGAGAGATTGAGAGACAGATGAGGTTGGCCCCCGTATCACAATTTGCTCCTCCTAGTCTAATGGATTGCAGTTCTCTGGATTATGACTTGGCTGACATCCTGAATAGGTGGAATTATGAGTACGACATGGGCCTCAGTGTTTAAGAAAGAGAGAGAGGTGGATATTTTAAAACAGCCAAGATGCATTTACACACTTGTGCTAAGAGAGTTACAGAGATCCCCAACCTCAGCCACAGAGAGCATGAGCATGGAGCAGCCACCATTCACTGACCATTCAGTGACCCTGACCCAAATGGCACACCTGATGTGGACTTCGGACCTTTGCTTACATGTGTCAGCGAAGTTCCCACCCTTTTTGTGGCCGCAGTCTACTCTTTGATGTAGCCTTTCACACAGGTGCAGACTTCACAACGGACACTCATGGAGCATTACATCACACAAGTGTACTCACTGAAGGACCGCTAGAGGTGAGGGACTCTTTGAACTGGGCCTGATGTACACACGCACGCACACACACACACACACACACACACACACACACACACTTGTATTCCTATCATTATGGGGATGTTCCATAGGCATAATGGTTGTTCTACTGTACAACATGTATTACATGTATAGAACATGGCCAAACAGAATAAAGTATTAATATGTGTATTATAAGTACTACTGTAATAAACAGCCAATATGCTAGTAATATGCATGGTAATAAACAACAAGTGCATAGTGCAACAAACATGCATAAACATAAAAAAACTAAAACAGCAATGTTACTTGCATGTAATTATGCATAATTCATTGTTATTATAATAGTAAGTACATGTAATGGACACCTTTAAATAAAGTGTTACCCTTTATTTTACAGTGTATTTGTTACAGGTTATATCTACTTATTAAAGTAATAACAATAAATTATGCATAATTAGATGCAATGCACCCTGAACCCTAATCCCAACCATAAAGTAAGTACATGTTAATTAATATTACTAATGGTATTTAATTGCATAATTACTCTGTTGGTACACACATTTTTAAAGTACATTTTTAAAAGATTTTTAACAAATCTAAACAAATCACTTAAAAAAATACTTTATTGCAAATTAACATTTCTCAGTATGAAATATTTAGGTGTAAATCATTGGGAATGGAGAATGGAAATGTACTAAACATCAAAATGTAATCTCATATTGTGCACATAAAAACAAGCAAGAATCCAGAATGCACACATATGGAGCAAAATAAAAGCCATACACTCTCCAGGATGAGTCGATGGGAAACAGAAAACAGCAGCACATGGTGGTGATGATAGGCGATCATTACCCTTAGCAAGATCTCCAGCATTTCAATTAAGTTCAGGTTTTCAGGGCTAGTGTGTTGAAACAGAGGCCAGAGAAGAACACTAATGCAAACGGCAGTCATTAAAGAAGCTCTGCGCTCGCTCTTCCCTGCTAATTAACTTAATGACTACTCGCCATGGGCTACAGCCAAGAGAGAGCTGCAGAAAGAAATAAAGTTGAGATGGAGGGATGAATTGAGGAGAGAGTGGTGGGGAAGAGAGAGAAGATTGAGACGTTTTCTGTCTGTGTGTGTGTGTGTGTGTGTGTACCTGGTATTTATCACGTTATGGGGACCAAATGTGCCCACAAGGATAGTAATACTAGTAAATTTTGACCTTGTGAGGATATTTTTGAGGTCCTCATGAGGAAACAAGCTTATAAATCATACAGAATTTTTTGAGAAAGTAAAAATGCAGAAAGTTTCCTGTAAGGGGTAGGTTTAGGGGTAGGGTTGGTGTAGGGCAATAGCACATACAGTTTGTACAGTATAAAAACCATTATGCCTATGGGATGTACCCATAAACCATGGAAACACAACATGTGTGTGTGTGTGTGTGTGTGTGTGTGTGTGTATGGTCATGTTGTTGTCCATACACACACACACTTGATACACACCATACACACACTCCGACTGGATTCGCCTGAAAAGAAGAAAGTCATATAAACCTAGAATGACTTGAGGGTGAGTAATTTATGGGCTAGTTTTCATTGTTGGGTGAACTAACCCTTTAAAGTAATGGACTATTCAATTAATGGGGAAAAACTGTCATAATGGCATCATCCTTTCAATAGATTACTGTACCTCTTCAAGTAAAAGTGTGTCACTTTATCTTATTGTGCCTCATGTTTGTAAGCATGGGATGATCTTTAACATCAACCTTGTCACTAAGGATTTGGTTAAAACCTTATCGTTGAAAAGTGTATTCTTTCTAAGAGGCACTGAGTTGGAGGTTTGTTAACAGTCAACCCAGTTACCATTCTTAAAGGAATATTTCACCCAAAAATGAAAATTTGCTGTAAATGTCCCCACCCTCAGGCCATCCAAGAAGTAGATGGGTTGTTTTTTTCATCAGATTTGGAGAAATGTAGCATTACATCACTTGCTCACCAATGGATCCTCTGCAGTGAATGGATGCCGTCAGAATGAGTCCAAACACTGATAAAAACATCACAATAATCCACAAATAATCCACACCACTCCAGTCTAGCAATTAACACGTTGAGAAGAGAAAAGATGCATGTTTTAGAGTAATGTTTTAGCAAATTTTCATTTCTAAGTTAAATGTTCCTTTAAAGCATAATTGTGTCACGACAGATATTGAAAAGAACAAATTTAGATTAATATAGCATTTGTTGAGATGGTATCATCAAAATCATAGTTTCATAGTATGACTCCCAACTGAACAATTCCTTAACATGAATTGATTATAACATTTGAAAACTACTCTGTTGATTTAGCTAGTCAGTTAAATCAGCTGTTGTGGTGTAAAACATGTCTAACAGTTAACTGACATTGTCTACAGCAGTAAACAGTGAGCGGGGTCACAGGTCAGCAGTGATTGAATATGGTTTACACATCCTGACTTACACCCGGATCAGTTTCACAGGTACAGGTCAATGGTGTTTGAACACAGAAATCTTTAAGCTGCAGGTACAGAATGAGAGCAGCCCTTTAAAATCTCTTTATACACACACACACACACACGTGTCCAAAGGAACATGTCAGAACACATTAGTGATAAGCACACACAGTAGACAGGCGCTATTTGCTTGCCTAATAGGTGCCACATTATTCCAGTCTACCCTTGAGCTGTGGGCAAGATCACAGGCTGACGGAGTGCTTTCAGAGAGAGGTCATGCGTGCTGTCCTCCTGAGTTATTTACCTCTTTATTTATTTATTAGCATATTTACCACATCTCTGGACGATGCGTGTGGAGGAACTATAGTCTGAAAATTGAGACTGTGAATGAGCCAGGAGTGGATACGATCACACTTTGAACGTTTTCTCGAATCTTCATATTTCTGAAGTATACATCATTAGAATCTCATGACAATGTCACCACAAAATCAAATAATAATAATAATAATAATACATTTATATTTAAGAAAGCAAAGCCTATTTTATTGCAACTATTTCATTAATTTATGTACTAGTAGGATTTTTTTATGTTATTTTAATGACAAATTTTTGAGCACAAATTCGTAGAGACCGTTGACACAGAATGTGTTTTTGGAATCCACCGCAATGTTTTTCCATTGTTTCTTTGTGTAAATGATATAGATGGAACTGGAAGTTATTTCACTGTTGTGCTTGAATCTTGTGTGTTTTGCAATGTTACTGCATTGTGCATTCAGGTTAAAAGTTCAACTTTAAAAAAAAATGCATCTCAAGACCTTGCTTCTTTTCCTAACCAATATATATATATGAGGAGATTGGGTAGCAGGAACAAGCGGAGAGACCGCCGGTGGCTGCCCGAGGCGGTGGTGCTGGAACGATGGAAGACGAGGTGGGACGGAGAGCTCGCTGCCGCGATCCTGGGTTGAGGAGGGGTGGCTGCCGTTTGGGGAGGATCAATGATTTTGAGAAACGTTCTATACACTTTTGGCAACAAATTTGGAGAAATTGACCATTCTTATTTCTCTCTTGTGATCTCGAGGTAAAATATGACCAAGAAATGTTCTTGTCAAGTTTGATGAGATCCACCCATCTGAGCCTGTGCCTTTCATTGTCTGTTCATCCCGTCTGTCTTTCTCTCAGTGAGTGTGACCTGTCTGTCTGTGTGTGGAACTGTGGCCCGCTATCGACCCTCTGCAGGTTTAATATTCATAAAGGCAATTTCAGCAGCTTTGGACGTTAGCAGGGTTCACCGCTACAGTAAATCGATCCTTGCTGATAGACATCGGCTTCCCCTACCTATATCGATTCCATTCAGAGCAGCGCTCAAGGTCTCCTCCAGCGGCTCTGCTCTCCATTCACACCTCCAGCTGATCACCACACACACGGACAGATGAGTCTACTGTCGTTATTCACAATTATACAATTCTAAGTATAACAACATTTAGTTATGAAACTGAAGTTGGTTGGTACATTCATATACTGTATATAACCTAGTATCACACACCGGTCAATAAAACCGGCATATTCTTTATTTCTTAATTTTATTTGTCAAGGCATGGCAAAGGTAAAACAAGGAAGACGTGTGGTATTCTGGATTGTGTGAAATATTTGTGGAAATGTTTGCTATAGTTTAACTTTTTTCTTAATAACCTTTTTGTTTTTTGATTCGCAAAATCTTTAAAAAAAAGTCAGTTTAAATGGAAAAATTGTGATTTGATAAGAAAATATTCAAAAAAAAATTGTAGCACTTAAGTGAAAGTATGTGAAAGCATAAGTATTGCTATTGTAATGATTAACTATTTAAATTTTCTATTCATTCTTAGTTATTAAATTTTGACACATAACTCAGGTGTGATTAACCAATGGATCCTCTGCAGTGAATTGCTATTTTGTGAAGACAAAAGCTGCATGTTTGTCAGAAACAAAAGTTTGTACCTTCAGACTGTCACATCTGGCCAATATAATAGTCTATAATAATACTTCCTCCAGTAAAAAAAGTCCATCTACTGTTATCGCTCATGTCAAAATCCACCAACATATTAGTTTTGGACTGTTTTCTTTTGTAAACAGTGCTTGATTTGTGCAGATTTCTACTATCAGATTTCGACTCGTATTTTAGTTGGAAGCAATGGTTTGAAGTTATAGAAACGTCTTAATGATGGATTTGTTTCTTACAAACATGCATCTTTTCTCTTCACAAGACATTAATTGATGGACTGGAGCGGTGTGGATTACTTGTGGATTATTGTGATGTTTGTATCAGCTGTTTGGACTCTCATTCTGACGGCACCCATTCACTGCAGAGGATCCATTGCTGAGACACTGATGCATTGCTACATTTTTCCAAATCTGATAAAGAAACAAACTCATCTACATCATGGACGGCCTGAGGGTGAATGTGTGTGTGGGGGTGTTATTTTGTGTTTTGTAGATGATTAGAATTTTAATGGGTTTGGAAGAAAAAAAAACCCAAACAGTTGTACATCTCAATGAGCTTATGGTTCTGATGTCATAATCATCAATATTTCTGAACGAGTTTTAGAAATTGGTCTTTGGGGACTTAGAAGGAAGTTTTAGTTGTTGTTTTTTTTAAGTTAGATTTCATCTACTTGTATATTATATTTCAAAGAAGCAAGTCAACTGGTCTCGCAATTAAACATCCAATAATGTTCAACTTTGTATGTCAATAAAAAGCAGTTGGGGCTTAAAATAATCACAGCACAACCATTTTAGAATTTAAACACATATGTACTAAACATTACCAATTCACTTATAAAATGAAGCATACAAATATACACAGATGCACAGCGCTAAATAATTCATGTCTTAAAATTGAGAACATAAGTGGTGCACACACACACGCACATTCTTTAGGAATCCTCTAAAGTGCAGCAAATATGAAAAATGTAATCATGCCTGAGAACAAAAATTCATAAGGAAATGTATAAAATCAATATTTTATACTACTTACTGCACCTATTCTTTATTACAAACCTGTTCAGGAACAAACATTAATAATAAATGCTGACGGGGTTCTGCAGGTACAGAGTGAAAGATAGAGCTTGCAGTTCAAAAGCAATACTATTTCATTCATCTTTAAAGCATCCCTCTCTTGTTTTTTATTTCTCCGGGAGCCATTGAGGTGCTCTTTTAAAACTAAAAGAAGGAAAAGGAAAGGAAAAACAGACTTTGATAGATTGAATGATCCGCGGTGCCAAGTGGCTGTCAACACAAACAGCGATAAAAAAATGGGAGTGAAAATGTTCCAAACAGGAGTTTTCAAGGTTATGGGACGTAGCAATGATTCGGAGGCAGGGGTGCTGGATCTGAGGGGGCAGAAATCGCCTCCTAACACACAAAACCCTAACTGCATTCAGTTGTCTGATATTACTATATTTACAGTACATATGCAAGGCTGAAGTGCATTCATCTGATAATATTTAAAACAAGTAAAAGTAATGGTTGGCACTACGGCTCTGACAGTCTGATCTGATCGATACTGTACATCATCCCAGGACAGGCAGCATCACGATTAATAAAAGTTAGAGTGCAAGAACAATTACAATGTTAAAGTAGATACCAGGGAATATCAGAAAATGTGTAAGTGATCAAGTTCAACATAGTGATGCAAACACGAAGACTCGTTAAATCAAACTGGTTTTCAGAGGTTTTCATCTTTTCAATGCAAGGACCCCCAAACATAAACGATCACTTTGTTTGGGACCCCCTTTATAAAATATAAAGCCAAATATATTTCCATGTAAACAGAATAATATTCATTGTGATATTGTAAATGTTAAATTCCATATGTAGGGTTCATCCTGAACACTATTCACAAAACTACATAGTATATGATTTTTATTTATTTATTTTTTATAATATAGTGAATTTAGAGGCTAAGACAACTAAAATATAAGGTTAAATAATTAAATAATAAATTAAAACTAAATAAATAAGGTTATCCAACATAGGCTAATTGGAAATAGGTTATGTGCCTCTACCTACTGTTACGGGGCTGACAAGACGTGAGACGTGTGGATCCATCTGCAAGGCTTTATTGTGGAGAAGACAGAGACGTGGTCATGAAGCAGGCAGGGTTAAACAGAGGCAGACAGGTATATGGTGGGCAAGACACAAGAACAGTCCTAGGGCTAGCGTGGGTCGACGATGGGCAGACAGAGTCAGAAGGGGCAAGACTAAGGGAGAAATCCAGGGTGCTATGCAACAGTTTGTGTGGTGCGAGAGTCAATGAAAAGGAAAGTTCATGGACCGGATTCGTGACACCTACATTTCTGCGAAACTCAAAAAACATACCTATACATACAAATCGCTGCAGTTTCCAGTTGACATGAACACTAGAGGCAGTAAAACTCCCACAACTTTTATTCCTTTTCACACAAAGTATGATTTGCAGGTCCACAGTTTCAATTAATAAAGCTTAATTTTCACATAATTACGTGAGGAATATTATGTTATGAATTCAAAACAATTTTAACATGATGCGAGACTTGAAAACTGATGCATTTGAAGGTTAGCGTCACATATCCAGCTTTATATGCATGAGTTTTCTAACTCAGTTGGTTTGCTCGGTAGCTCACGCGATACGGCGTTGCACTTAATCGATGAAGAGCTCTGGTACAAACCCTGTGAAACTACGGTTCAACAAAACAGCTGAAATCTGCATAAGGAAGTTGCATCCACAAATACGTTTTTATATCAGTTTTGCATTTGTTAACACTATCAGGTAGGTTTAGGGTTGGGTTTGGTGTAGGGGATATTTTCAACATGATAGAGTATTAACTTTTAGCGACACTCCATTTTAATTATTAACCACCGCAATATGTACCTGAAGCAATGTAATACAAACACAGCAATATGCGCCTATATCAAGGTAACAAATATGTACCAGGGTAACGTATTGAACCCACGTTTTAGCGCCACTCACTGAAGGTTTCACTTTGAAACTGCCGCGAAACGTGCAGTAAGGTACATAATAACGGTACTGCAGAAATGTATTTAGAGGCGCATATTTCGAATGAGCCTGGGTTGAGGTTATCACATGTGATCATTGACAGCCCTATTTTGTGATATTTCCGAACATTTTCCACAGACCCTGTAATGGGCCCTGTGGTCCCCGGACCCCAATCTGAAAACCCCATGCAAATGTATTCTTAAAAGTTGGCAAGGATTTAGATTTAGTACATTTAAGGATATAAATATATATATATATCCTGTAACACTTTAGTATAGAGATCAGTTCTTACTATTAACTAATTGCTTATTAGCATGCCTATTATTAACATTTTAGCTGTTTATTAGTGCTTATAAAACACATATTCTGCATGACCAGATTCTACATCCCTAGTCCTACCCAATACCTAAACTTTACAACTACCTTACTAACTACTAATAAGCAGCAAATTAGTTTATTGAGGCAAAAGTCGTAGTTAATAGTTAGTTAATAGAGAGAATTGGACCTTAAAATAAAGTGTGACCAAATTTTATTTCCTTCCCCTATTATCACCTGCAATATCATAGCAAGTACCAAGTCAGCACAGGAAAGCAAACAGTGCTTGCTCAAGACATTTCATGCTGTCTTTAACATACAGTAGTTCCAGAAGTCAAATAATATAAGTTTGTACCAAGATGTACAAGAAGCACATATTAATGCCTTATTCTGCATGACCATATTTTAGATCCCTTAACCCCATAAACATAACTTTACTACCTTACTAACTATTATTAAGCAGCAAATTAAGTAAAAATCATAGTAAAAATCAATAGTTAGTTAATAGTGAGTATTGGTCCCCAAACTAAAGTGTGATCCAATTGATGTATATAGATGTTAAATAATATTTCAGACCAGTTATTGCCAGTTGTTACCTTTTTATTTTTCAGTGCAGTGGACAGTGTAATTTAGCGTTATAGTCACTCTGCACAGATTTTTGTCTCGTGTGTGTGTTTTCATGAGAGGGTTCTGGTAACTCACAGAGATAAAGATATGAGCTGTGTTTTAGATCCAGTTCCCATTGGTCTGTGTCTAACCCAAATGCAGTTTTCAGATGAAATGCTTTTTGAAGCTGCTCCAGAGAAGGTTTTGCATTTGGTTAGAGTTTGCAAACAGATACTGGAGTTGTAAAAAGTCAGTTCTCCATATCTGTTGCCCCAAAATAAAACACTCTTTACTGGGGAAGAACTTTAGAGATGTACAAAATATATTCATTATAAATGAAAATAAATAAATTATAAAGATGTACAAATTCTATTCATTATTAATTATTAATACCAGTTATTATTGGTGCTATGTTTCCTGAATGAAAGTATTGATTTCAAAAACCCTAAACATTCGTTGTATATATCATGATTTATGCATAACTATGAAGCAGCATGACTGCTTTCAACATAACAATCTGATTAAATATAATAATCAGAAATGTTTCTTGAGCATCAAATCAGCATATTAGAATTTTTTTGAAGGTTTTGAAGATTTCTGAAGGATCATGTGACACTGAAGACTGGAGAAATGATGCTGAAAATTCTGCTTTGATCACATTAATAAATGATATTTGACAATATATTCACATAGAAAACAGATATTTTAAATTGTAATATAATTTCACAACATTAGTGTTTTCCCTCTAGTTTTAAAGAGATAAATGCAGCCTTGGTGAGACTTCATTAAAAAACATTAAAAAAATGTCCAGACTTTTGACATCTACTGTATAATGTTTTCCATTAGGACTGTTGTTTATCTATATATTACGAACTTTAACATACTTCAGATTTATTTCAGCATTTCTCTTGAGGTTTTTTTTTCCTATTGGCTTTTATGTGCAGTACACATACTGCTTTATCCTGGGATGTAACAGCCCCACCCATAAATTACAAATACCACTGTATTTTGTAATCAAGGCAAGCAGAGTCAAACAGTCACATTTCACCTCAAGTCTCACAGGTCAACCAAATTAAATTCTATTGTGGTGGAGGTTAGCGGCATTGGCATTTGCCACCAAAGCAATACAATGAGATGTTCCTTTAGTGTGTTGAGACGTTGCCAGTCCCCGAGTGTTGCTCTTGTTGGTGTGTTTTATGTTTGATATGGGTGTTATGGCTGTAGTGTGCAGTTTTATGTATTAAGCCTAAATTTAAAACAAAACTGAAGTGTGATTTGGCTGTAGTGCACAGCTTGTGTCATTTGCCTTTTCTTTTTTTGGAAAAAAAGTTGGGTGCCATTTTCGTTTGCCCTCATTTTCTCTTGTTTTTGCTAGTTAGGAAGTCAGGTAAGAATTCTGTTGTTTATTTGTATTTATTTTTATCCTCCGAGGTTAGCTAGATTTCCTTCTTACAGGTAGTAATCTTTTGTTTGTTATTTTGGCTTTACCCACTCCTGAAGAGATGCTTCTCTTATGTTGGAATTGTTTGCTTTGATCTTTTTGCACTGTATATACAGTATGTCGTAATTTGTGTATTGCAAATAAATTTATTGGCATCTTACTTTGTGTACTGAGTGCTGGGCCTGAGAACGGTTCAAACCTTTCCTTTAAAACGTTACTTCCCTTTTACCCCTAGACATCTAATTGGGAACGTAACATTTGGGGGCTCGTCTATAGCTCTGCCTAATTTGACTCGCATCTAAGAAATTTGGTGGAATTTTGTTTATAGACCGTGTGCTTTGCTTGACTGTTTTCGTTTTTTTGGGGTGAGATGAGATATCGGTAAGAATGGAATTTGATTTGACTGCGTTCACTTTGGATCCTTCTATTGAAGTCTTTTATAAGTACAGAAAGAAGGACTTGCTATTGATAGCAGACTTCTTTAAAATGTATTTTCCAAAGAAGCTGCTAAGCGGGTAATTCGGAAAGAGCTACTTCGTGTGCTAGTTAAAACCGGAATCCTGCCTGTGGATTCAGAAGAGGTTTTGGAGCATATTGGGACTGCAGAAGAAGCTGTTTTTACAGATCTGGCTCCCAGTATTGATCCTGCCAGTCCACATTTTGACCCTGTACTTCCTGTACTCTCACTCCGCATTTGATGTTATGCACATGAAGTTTGTACCGCCGTTTAGAGAAACGGAAGTTGACTCCTATTTTGTTGCATTCGAACGTGTAGCAGGTAAACGAGGGTGGCCAAAATACTTGTGGGGTCTACTTCTGCAGTGTAACTTATCTGGCAAAGCACAGCAAGTGTGTTCTGCCTTGCCAGTGGAGCAGTGTTTAGACTACAATGTGGTTAAAGCAGCCATTCTGCGAGCGTACAAATTAGTGCCCGAAGCCTATCGACAGTGCTATCGGAATTTAACAAAAACAGTCAACCAAACTTTTGTCGAATTTCCTCGGGAGAAGAAGAATCTCTTCGAGAAAGGGTGTGTTTCCAGTAAAATTATGAGCTTTGAACAGTTGCAGGAGCTGATTTTACTGGAAGATTTTAAAAAATTGTTCTACCCTTTTCTGGTGGAAGTGAACATAATTGGGGTGGGTGCACTATTGTTATATGAGCATGTCGTTGGTGTACATCACCTGGTAGACCACTCTATTGTTGCACTATTGCGGCCTCCTATTGGTAGATCCCCTTTCAAAATGCGTCCAGAGATGTCATTGGACGTTTCCCAGACTCAGCTCTGTAATGCGAAGATAGTTTGTTTGAGTGGTTCTGTTGAAGACTGTGCAAGAATACTGGTGCACACTAATAAGTTTGAATCTTGTTTGGTCCATTGCTTTGGTGGCAAATGCCAATGCCGCTAACCTCAACCACAATATCATTTAATTTGGTTGACCTGTGAGACTTGAGGTGAAATGTGACTGTTTGACTCTGCTTGCCTTGATTACAAAATACAGTGGTATTTGTAACTTATGGGTGGGGGTGTTACGTCCCAGGACGTATGAATTTGTGTTTTATTATCATGGTGTGTTTCTTTCATGATATGCTGCCAGTGGACCCAACAGCTTTCCGGGAGTTGTAGTTTTTATTGTATGTTTTGTCCTATATTCTGTGCTCCTCCCTGTCCTAATCTAGGTGATTGGACCTACCAGCTGCTCCTCGTCAATATCAAAAGGAACCAGTATATAAGAAGATCAAGCGAGTGAGCCAGTGAGATGTTCCTTCTCTCAAGAGCATGAGTGTGTTGAGATGTTGCCAGTCCCAGAGTGTTGCTCTTGTTGGTGTGTTTTAAGCTTACTATGGGTGTTATGGCTGTAGTGTGTCGTTTTATGTATTAAGCCTAAATTTAGAGCAAAACTTAAGTGTGATATGGCTGTAGTGCACAGCTTGAGTCATTTGCCTTTTTTGAGTGCTGGAGTTGGGTGCCATTTTTGTTTGTCCTCATTCTCTCCTGTTTTTGCTAGTTAGGAATTCGGGTAAGAATTCTGTTTATTTGTATGTATTTTTATCCTCTGAGGTTAGCTAGATTTCCTCCTTACAGGTAGTAATCTTTTTTGTTATTTTGGCTTTACCCACTCCTGAAGAGATGCTTCTCTTATGTTGAAATTGTTTGCGTTTATGTTTTTGCACTGTATATGTCGTCATTTGTGTATTGTAAATCAATTTATTGGCATCTTACTTTGTGTACTAATGGTGCATTCAAGTCATGTCGGATAGATCGCATTTATGAGTTGAACGCCACAAAGTTATTACGAGTGGGGAAACTCTAAATTTTCTTTAAGCCCCGAGTTTCCGTGTTGGGGGCGTGTCAATGAGAAACATGGCGGACTCAATAGATGCAACGTCTGTAGTTGACGGTAAATTTGTTTAAATGGATAGTTTAGTTGTCCTATAAACTTAAATTGGTCATGTTCTTGTTACACCGCTGAAATCCAAGTAAAAAAATGCAGACCCTGTTGTATTTTCTTGTAATTTATTAACTGGTACACCGCCATCTTGTGCCGACTAAACTGATTTGAACGCACCTGATGTCGTAATTACAACTTGTCAACTCGTAAGTACGAACGTCCCAGGAGGACTTGAATGCAGCATGAGTGCTGGGACTGAGGAATGACCCTGTTGTATTTTCTTGTAATTTATTAAAAGAAGGTACACCGCCATCTTGTGCCGACTAAACTGATTTGAACGCACCTGATGTCGTAATTACAACTTGTCAACTCGTAAGTACGAACGTCCCAGGAGGACTTGAATGCAGCATGAGTGCTGGGACTGAGGACGGTTCAAACTTTTCCATTAAAACATTACTTCCATTTTGCCCCTATACATCTAATTGGGAACGTAACAGTGGCTTACATGGTTTCAGGATAACTAGGCATAAACTTCTGTTTTTCAAAGCAAGTTGTAAAGGTAAAGTTTGTCATTTTTGCACCACTAGAGGCACGAAATGGCATTGTAATGTGTTTGTTTGAGCCAAGGAGGTCTGTAATACCTGAAATAGCGATCCACTAGCACTCTCATTCATCTCGGCGGCGCACAGGACCTCACAGAAGACCGTGCTGTGAAATCTGCCATCTTTGCACATGTTGGGTTTTCACTAATTGGGTTTTTGGGTGCTCCTTACATCAAGACTTTGGTGTCCTCAAAAGATGGTGACCGAACAAGCTACAAAACAAACCTCCTTTAATCACTGCAAAAAAAAACTGATAAGCACAAACTACGTCCAAAGCAGGGAGAAAAGGAATTCAAGATTGGCAGGGTCGTGGTCTTGGCAGTTTTGTGGTTTTGGTCTGATTTCAGATGTAGTGATGTTAATTTTCAAACACAGATCCCATTCAGAGTGCTGGAGGATTTTCAGCTCGGAGAGATTGTGATGGTATGAGACATTATAACCGGTGAAGTATTTTCTGGTTTAGGATACTCACCAAGGACTCATTATTGTACGGGCTCATAAATCATTGTCTATAGATAGCATGATATTTTTTTTTTCTGCTGGCACTCATACTCTCTTCTTAGGCCCAGTTTGAGTTCACACGAGGTGAAGTATTCTGTTTCAAACCAGTTACACAGTTTGCCATCTATTAAAATTAATTGTTACTTGAACAATGCTGAATGTGTGCCCAGCCAATAAATTCCTGCACCTAGTTTTACTTCTACATTTTATTTATTAATTTTTTTTGGACGCATTCTCATGTGCAACTAAAACTTCTGTCATGGTCATTTGACAAAGTCTGCATATGTTATCTTACAGCATGATGGGCAAACAGTAATTTGACACCACCTCAGTAATCTGATGTAGCCCTCTTCATCAGAAACCGCTGACCTGTTGGTCATTCTCATTGGGGTTGGTTTCTCTCGACTAACCAGTTTCATCGCTGTTCTCGTGGGAAGTGTTTAGCTTACCTCAATGGAAAACTAAAATGTCACATACTGCATGAATGCAATGTATTTTGGATTAACCAGTTCAATGATCTTAATCATAAAATGGATATTCGTGGATAGCTTTAAAATCAGATTGAATTCTGTTAGAGCCATAGTGAAATAGAGAAAATACACACACCTGTGTTAATACTGTACATCAGTTGAATTCTATATTAATGATACATAATATACTAAAAGCAATTTCTAACTAGTAAAAATTATTTACTGAGTCGTTTGGTTAAAATCCCAGATTTATTTTAGTTGCCCATTGCCCAAGTAGTTCAATACTGTATATCTTAACATTTTTATATTTTTGACAGATAGATAGATATATCCTCATGGCAAAGGGCATCTCAGAAACCGCACTCCAGTGGTTTGAGTCTTAGGCTACCCTCTCAGACAGGGCATTCAAGGTAACTTGGAGGAGTGAGGCATCCAAGTCGTAACATCCAGCTACTGGGGTGCCTCAGGGCTCAGTACTTGGACCACTTCTCTTCTCTGTCTTTATGGCATCACTAGGTTCTGTCATTCAGAAACATGGTTTTTCATATCACTGCTATGCTGATGACATTCAACTCTACCTCTCATTCCATCCTGATGATCCGACGATAGCTTTTCACATCTCAGCTTGTCTAGCAGACATTTCTTGCTTGAAGGACCATCACCTTCAACTCAACCTTGCCAAGACAGAACTGCTTGTGGTTTAAGCAAACCCAACACTTCTTCACGGTTCCTCCATCCAGTTTGGCACAAGCAGTGTTGGGAGTAACGCATTACAAAAGTAATAATATTACAGCAGTATATTACTTTTTGCTGTAACGCAGTAATATAACGCATTACTAATAAAATTTGGGTAATATTATTACTCATTACAATCTCAGTAACACAAGTTACAACAACATATTTTAACTCAAAATTAAGTGGGGAATTTACCAACACCGCAAAACAGCACCAGAGAAAAAACTCTGTGTGTAAAATAGTCTATTTCCTGTTGCTGGATGACTGCAGAGACGGATTCTACATTTGTGAGATGGACACACTCCTGTTATTTTCAGTTAATCTGAGAAAAGCATAAGAATGCATAGTCAGGTGCAATATGTGCGACACTGACACCAAACTCTCAACATGGAGAAATAGTACGAGTAAAACCTGGAAACACCTGGACTGGTGCCACTAACACTAAGCTATTGGAGAGAGCCGCGGGGTCGGAGAAGAGAAAAAGGCGGCAGACAAGCAACACAAATGAATTTAACTAAAAATAAAATATGTTTTTATTAAATCATAGTGTATATGTAAAATGAATGAATATGCGAAATATTTGACTTAAATAGACTAATTAACAGATTAACAAAACGAAAGGAAAAGACTGAGAGATATGCTGCTAAGTTTGGTTCATAGGCTATTTGTGTGGTGCGGCGCTCTACGAAAGTCCACGGAAAGGAAACCGAGATGACAGAAATAAGAGTAAACACATTGCATTTTCGAATGATCTGTATGACCAAAAATGACGGAGTATTTTTTTGTTGTTTGTTTCCGCTGTTCGATCGCGCCGGCGCCTCACACACATAGGCCTACAGCATTGCAAACGTTGCAGCCTGTTCATTATCAGAATAAAATAGTCAACCAAACATATAGATACACTGGTTAATTTAAATAGTGCATACTGCGTACAATCCGTGCTGTTCAGCCTGAGCTCGGGCCAAACACACATTTACTCATGTGACGAGGATGTTTTTAAGCGCGTTAAGTAAGCCGGGGGAAGTCGTGGCCTAATGGTTAGAGAGTCGGACTCATAACCCAAAGGTTGTGGGTTCGAGTCTCGTACCGGCAGGGATTGTAGGGGGGGGGAGGGAATGTACAGCGCTCTCTTCCACCTTCAATACCACGACTGAGGTGCCCTTGAGCAAGGCACCGAACCCCCAACTGCTCCCCGGGCGCCGCAGCATAAATGGCTGCCCACTGCTCCGGGTGTGTGTTCACGGTTTGTGTGTGTTCACTGCTGTGTGTGTGCACTTTGGATGGGTAAATGCAGAGCACTAATTCTGAGTATGGGTCACCATACTTGGCCACATGTCACTTCACTTTTTTTAATAAATAATAGTTTAGCATTCAAATACATCGCAAATGATTTTATAATTAATGGATTAATGCCGAATGAGAGACATAGGCTGTGCGAGAATGCCATTTGCTTTCAGTTTCGCATTGAATTAGCCTATTCGTTTTGTCTTGTTTAGCAACTTATATTTTCTTCTGAAACCGTTCAAAATAGACTATATGCTAGGTATTGTGTTTATTGTTTGTACATTATAACATTTCGCTTTATTTACTGGTGTTATTTATTATTATTATGAATGTAATAATTCGGTTTGTGCTAATCTGTGTTTAACCTAAGCTACAACGTAACATTAATGTAGACCTACATACCGGTATCTAAATATGATTTTATAATTTTATGCTATATAGACCTACCACATTACCCTCCACTGGATGTAGATGAGCAGCAATAAACTACATTTTGGCATTTTATAATACTCATGTGGATATTTTGGTGAAAGTAACTCAAAAGTAACACAAAAGTAGTGTAACGCATTACAATTCAGAGACAGTAATATTGTAATGTAACTAATTACTTACAAAAGACAGTAACTAGTAATATATAATTTTAAAACATTTTGGAAGTAACTTGCTCAACACTGGGCACAAGTACCATAACACTTTCTAGGACAGCCAGGAACCTTGGAGCTGTGATTGATGATCAGCTTAATTTCACAGAACACAGTGCTAAAACGGCCCAATCCTTCAGATTTGCCTTATACAACATCAAGAAGATCAGGTCCTTCCTATTGGAACATGCTACACATCTCCTTGTTCAAGCTGTTGTTCTCTCCAGGCTGGACTATTGCAATGCTCTCTTGGTAGGTCTTCCAGCCAGTTCTGTCAAACCTTTACAACTAATCCAGAATGTGGCAGCAAGAAAAGTCTTTAACGAGCCGAAAGAGCACATGTCACACCTTTGGTCATCAATTTGCACTGGCTACCAATAGCTGCTCGCATAAAATCCAAGGCATTGGTGTTTGCCTACAAAATGACCACTAGCTCTGCACCAATTTACCTAAATGCATTACTTCAGACTTATATGCCCTCCAGAAGCTCGCATTCTGCAAGTGAACGGCACATTATTCCGCTGTCCACAAAATCACTTTAATGGACTGGTGGAATGACTTGTCCCAACTCAATCCGAGCAGCTAAGGTCTTGGCCATCTTTTAGAAACAGCTAAAAACATCTCTTCCATCTACAATTGACCCTCTAACAATAGCACTCTCTATTCTATGTATATAAACATTATATATAAACCTTGCTATGTGCGCTGCATTAGACTAAGCGGAGCGACATTTCCCAAAATCATCGTAAGCTTAAGTACATCATAGACCTATTGAAACCAATGGTGCTACAATCAACTTAGGCTTACGATGCTTTTGGGAAACGCAGCCCTGGACCTTATCACAGCACTTAAATATTGTTGCTCTTTTATTGCTTTGATTGCTTCTATTGTCCTCATTTGTAAGTCACTTTGGATAAAAGCGGGTACCTAATAATTAAATGTAAATGTAAAAATACTGTACTATGCTTCATTGACAACCTTCATAATATTTTTTAATAATTAATAACCTAATTAATAATACATTTAATAACCTCATAATATATTTTTTTAACCATTAAGAGTATCAGCAAATATGTTGTATATCCAGATATCCCTCCCACACATGATTTAGTTCATTCAGTGCAGATGAGGAATTGGACTCCTGGCACTGAGAAACTCTTCAGAAATATTTCATGGTGCAGAATGACCTTACGGCTCTGTGTGTGTTTAAGACTGTGACTCATAGCAGGTGCTGTGTTGGGAATCAGCCAAAACACCCTATATTTCCCAACTGTATAAATAACGAAATAAATAAATCTTAGAAACAATTTAATTGAAACCAAATTGACAACAAAGAATCTAAAATCCACACTAGATGACAGCATCTAAATCCAGCAATTAGAGGAAGAAATAACCTTTTTCTAGGCGTCTAGATTTATTTACTGTGGCCCTTGAAGTGTGTGTCAGATTTTAATGTTAAAATAGAAGGATTTGGATCAGTTTTAGCCTGCATGCATGTACTTTCCCATTGTTTACTACACAAGCAATAATAACAAATGTAACAATTGTACATCCAACAGATGATATTGTGACAAAGATACCACTAATCATGGAGAAAAAAAGGGTAAATTAATTGGTAGCACTTTATTTTTTATTATTAGCATATTATTGTTTATTGTTAGCACTTTTTGTTGATTTTGATTGTTTCCATTGTAAGTCGCTTTTGGATAAAAGTGTCTGCTAAATAACTAAATGTAAATGTAGTTTAAATGTATTGTTTTGTTCTGCATATACATACTGTCTACTTATTATTGTATTTAGAATAACTGGTAATCCTAACCTTGAACCTTTCCCTAAAATTAACCTTTTTCCATGTAATTACCCAGTATTGTCTTTGGTAAGTGCACTGTAAAATCATGTACCATAAGATAAAGTGCGACCAAGCAATTACTATTGAGATTGATTAAAAAACATTTACACCCATGGTAGAGCATTAACAACTATGTGTTCCCCCCAGACCTTTCTTTACTTTATAACAAATTGAACATCCTTTTTGTTTAATGAAAAACAAAATTTTGTGTTAAATGAAAAACACAAGTGAATAACATTCCAAAAAGTGGATCACTATTTTGTAAAAACACAAATGTAAATGTAAAAAAATAAATAAAAAATGCAATCAGTTTTAATAGTAGTTAAATCAAGACAAGAAAGTAGCTGGTTTGAACCTTCAACTGCATTTTTCTGCCGAACGTCTGAAGCAGAGAAGGAATAATTTGGGTCTGTTTTATGATCGCAGCAGGGCTAGCTAAGACTCACGGCACTGACATGATTTAGTGGCGAATCTGCTCTCCCAGAGGCCAGTCAATACATCTGAATTATTTAAATATTCGCCTGAGTTAATTAGATATTTAATTGACTATCTGCAGACGGATGATGGCATCCATTGCATGCATAAATTCATGCAAATGAGACAGTGTCCTGGCTGAGCTGGGATGGATTTAGCAAAGCAGTTCACAGGTCACAGGCCAATATAAGGCTGAGGAAGTTATGAATGCCCTGGTGTGGCCAGACACAATCTCAGAAATCTGACAGATTCTAGGCTGAAAATCCCTTCAACTGCTTGTGATATGATGAAATATCCTTTGCCTTACCCTCAGTTTTGTTAAGTTTGTAAAGTCAACCCAAGTTATGATTAAAAAAAAAATGTAATTGACACTGTTGCCTTTGGTATAATTAGTTCAATTAGGCACCAAATATTTAGTAAAATTATCGATTTGACAGCACTGACACTATTGGACAAGAACAAAGCTTGAAATGAATTGAGCTGAATGAAGACACAGTTGTCTTCAATTTTCTTTACAGCTGAATTGAAAATTGGCACATTTTGCAACATCAGCACTGTTAATGACCTGGATTTAATCAAGCTAAATAATGACACTTTTGTCTTCTCTAGAGCTGCTTATAGCTGAATTGAACTTGTTTCATAATGAATGTTATTGACACAGTTATTGAACTGAATTGACTCCGTTCCGAACACAGAACTGATTGGAGTAGAATAATGACACTGACTTTTTAGAGCTGCTTTACAGCAGAATTTAAATTTGTCTCTTATCTTATGTTTATTACTATAAAGCTGCTTTGGAACTATCTGTGTTTTATAAAGCACTACATTAATAAAAGTGACTTGACTTGACTTTGGGCTGGGCTGGGCTCATTGACAATCCGTGCTTGTGGCTAATGATTCTGCAGCACAGATATTATGTACTTTACTGCACGTTTCGCGGTAGTTTCAAAGTGAAATGTCCAGTGAGTGGTGCTAAAACAAGCGACCATGTGACCATGGCCAAATTTTTATCATAATGGTACAGGTATGTATTGTGACATGTTTACTAAGTTCCCTCATGTACATATTGCGACAGTTCAGTATTCAAATGTCTAGTGAGTGTCGCTAAAATTAAAGTTCCCTATTAGTCAGTCACGTTCGACATTACGTCAGTGACTGACGAATCAGGGATCTCGCCAGAGAGCCAAATCACCTTCGAGTGTTAACAAAACAAGTCAATAAGTGTTGCCGTGCGAGCTTTGCATCGCACACCCCGTCCCAAAGCGTGGGTATATAAGCAGAGCACATGAAGTCAAACATTCAGTGTTTCGCTTCGGAGCCGAGCCTTCCTGCTTGTGCATAAGAAGTACTGAGCAAGAGTGTCTGCAAGACAGCGTTTTTCTTTGAGTGTATTGGTGTTGCGGCGCGTCAGTGGGGATTGCTGGTCCAGTACTGCTGCTTCCTGGTGTATTGGACGGCGTGCTGCAGCTGATCAAACTGTGGTCGTGCTGCGATCTCCCCTGTGTGCTTCAGCACTTTTTTCCCTAAAAGAGCAAAATCTAAAACAGCTCCACACGTGACGTGGTGTCTTCCAGCGCTCGTGGATGATTCATGTTCTCATTGCGGGGACATGACCATTGCGATGTTGCGATCGAGATTCCTTGTCAAATGAGGGGGAGTCCCCCTTGCTATGCCCTGATCAAGTGCCTCTGTCTCTAAGCAGCGGAAGACTTCTTCGGCGTATGGCCAGGGCGATCTGAGGATTACAGTGAGGGCTTACCCGCCGAGTGCACCTCGGTAGTAAACACCATCACTTCAGCTAGAGTGCCCTCTACGAGGCACACCTACGCGCTGAAGTGGAACCAGTTCATCGATCGGGGTTCTTCCCCAAGAGGGTGGGGGACCTGCAGGCATTTTCGGTCGATGATACGTGCCTGGAATTCGGGCCGGCCTACTCTCACGTTGTCTTGAGACCTCTGCCCGGATATGTGCCCAAAGTTCCCACCACGCCTTTCAGGGATCAGGTGGTGAACTTGCAAGCGCTGCCCCGGGAGGAGGCAGACCCAGCCTTTGCTCTGCTCTCTCCCGTTCGCGCTTTGCACATTTATGTGAACCGCACGCAGAGCTTCAGGACCTCAGACCAGCTCTTTGTCTGCTTTGGAGGACAGAAGAAGGGAAAGGCTTACTCCAAACAAAGACTTGCCCACTGGATAGTGGAGGCTATAGTCTTGGCATACCAGGCCCAAAGTTTACTGTGCCCCCTCGGAGTGAGAGCACACTCTACGAGAGGCGTGGCATCTTCTTGGGTTGCCTCGATAGCAGACATCTGTAGAGCTGCCGGCTGGGCGACGCCTAACACGTTTGCGAGATTCTATAATCTCCGTGTAGAGCCCGTGTCCTCTCGTGTACTCGCCTCAGGTAGGCAGTAACACCGGACCTGCTCGGTGTCGATCACGCTTGCTGCGCCATTCCCCTCTACGGACCGGATACGTGCGCTTTTTAGCTCCTCAATCAGTTCCCCATGGCGAACCCTGGTGGAGTTCCTCCCGCACCCTCGGCGGTCAGGCGTGGCGGAGCGCCAGACGCCAGGCTCAGCACTCGTGTGCATGCCCAAGGTCAGCCCTTGTGCTGGACTAGGTGCCCGTGTGTAGCGATTCCCCCTTCGGGTGATCCCACATGTGTATTCTTCCACGGTACGGCTCCCCTCTCGGTGAGCCCGTGTCTTTCCCTGGCAGTCGTTCACTGCCATCTCTGCAGTGTAGTGATCTCACCCCAGGTGGGTTGAGTCTACCGCAAAGACTTCCATAAGGTACACTTTTATCCAATATCCCACTGTATGGAACAGCAGTGGTGGACTTGTCTCCCTAAGCCCTGTCCTGTCTTCCGCTCTTCCGCCCGTGGGGAGACTTTTCGGCTTTCGCAGGGCACTGGAGAGGGGTCAGCAATAGCGGCGCTTTCATAGGGATCCCCGATTCGTCAGTCACTGACTGATAGGAAACGTCTCGGTTACGTTACGTCCCGTCCCCACAGTTGCTGTACCACCGCTGTACGGCCGGGGCACGTAGTCTCGGCTCCTCAGCGAAAAACTGATGTGCGTTTGCACGTGCTCTCCTTTTATACCCGCGCTGCGGGGCGGGGTGCGCGTGGCGAAACACGCACGCCAACTGTCATTGGCTTGTTTAGTTAACACTCGAAGGTGATTGGGCTCTCGGGCGAGATCCCAATTCGTCAGTCACTGACGTAACGTTGAACGTGACTGACTGAATGGGAACGTCTAGGTTACTTGTGTAACCCTCATTCCCTGAAGGAGGGAACGGAGACGTTACGTCAGTGACTGACTAATTGGGATCTCGCCCGAGAGCCCAATCACCTTCGAGTG